>NW_026137115.1:0-51430 GCF_000699445.3 Schistosoma haematobium
GATCACTGGTTAATAAACAATATCATGTAGATCAGATCCATCTATGTCCTAATTTATATTGACAATAGTATTTCAGTGTAAAATCTAACATAACTGTTTAATTCATTTAAAAAAAAATGATATTAATTAAACTTCGAAGTATCTTTAATGTAAACTTAAACATTAAAAAAAAACACAACTACTACTTGGTTCTGAAGTGCACTTATAAAGATGATTAAGTTACTAAAGATGAATACAGATTGGAAAGACTATAAACCTTTAATATTTAACAAAATTATCATTCTTATGTACTATCGATTTTAGATAATAATCAATGAATTAGACTGAACTATTTTAATAAACAACTTCATCAGTAGCTCTTCTAGAGTTACTGCCAGTTCCAAGCCCGGGTAAAAAGTGTAGGTTGGACATGAGGCTAGTGACCACATCCTGTAAAGAAAAAACTTGCTAAAAAAAAACACCAATCAGATGAAACAAATTAAAGGCATCATCGATGAACAAGGATTAAATGCAGACGTAAAGGCAATGATTAGTAAAACAATGTCTGTATTCCTACAAGTGAAGAATATTTGGAACTCAAAACAACTGTCAAACTACATCAATGTCAATATCTTCAAAATGAATGTCAAGACAGTTAGTTATATTGTAGGGAACTGAAACTTCGAGAAATACAACAACCATCATCAAAAAGATACAAGTATTTATAAACAATTGTCTATATGAGATACTCAATGTCGGTTGTTGGTCAGATATCATCAACAACAATCTACTGTAGGAGAGAACAAACCAACTTCCAACTGAGGGGGGGAATTAGGAAAAGGCATTCAAAGTGGATAAGATATACATTATGTAAATCATCAAACTACATCATGAGACAAGCCTTAAGGGAAGCAAAAAACAGAAAAGCTAAAGAACACATTACATCAGGAAATACAAACAGATATCAAAAAAAGATGAATAACAACTGAAAAAGATTACTCAGGATAAGATTAGATTGAGAATACCATTAAACAGTCTATGTATACTCCTCCATAAAGACTCACAAACATAAATAAGTATTTTAATAAACAAAACCAAAACCAAAAAAAATATATACTTCTTACCGAAATATCTTTCTCTTTTTTTTCTCTCTTTTGATCAATATCCAATTGTTGAAATCAATAATATAAATCCTTTCCCTTTATAAGTTTGTTTTAATTTATTAAAATAATTTAATTTTATTTGTCGTTTTTCTTTTATTGTTCAATGATTGATGTATTTAAACAACAACAAAAAAAAAGTTGTTTTTTCTATTTATTTCATTGAATAATATTTGTATCTATGGCGAGAGAGTGAGAGTGAGGGTGAGAGAGGGAGGGGGAGAGAGAGTGAGTGAGTGAGTGAGTGAGACATATCAATTAGTAACATACATCTATTTATTATAAATTATATATTCAATATATTTATATATTGATAATTGAATAGATTGAACAGATTCATACTGGATTGATTCAATGTTTTATATAGATATATATGTGTGTGTTTTAATTCATGAAATCATGTACTGATAATTAATCATAGTTCATTATAATTAATTAATCGATTCATAAATCAATCAATCAATCAATCGATCAATAAATAGTGACGATTATGAAATCTACTCAAAATAATAATTGATTCATTAGTAAATTTAAAAAATAAGATCATTCGTAATCAGTAATTGAAACGAATCATAATAATGATGATGATCAATGATGATGATAATGATGATCTAATGAATTGATTATTAAATTACAAATTGTGGAAAGATTTGATTGGTTAATTATAATTAACCAATCAAATGAAAGTACATAATGTTATAAATTGATTTATTATTAGAATGGGTTTTGTGGAGATTTCAAAAAATTTCACTGGTTAAGATCATGAATCAGTTGGTGTTAGACAACCATAAAAAATCTGGAAGCACTGGACGGCCGTTTCGTTCTAGTATGACACTCCTCAACAGTGTTCATCCACGATCCCGCCCCCCATGAGACATTAACACCCTTAGATGTCGGCTTAGCGGTCTAGTTGGTTAAGCACCTGGCGCGAGACTGATAGATCCTGGGCTTGAATCTCGCGGGGGGCAGGATCGTAGATGCGCACTGCCAGGGAGGAGTCCCATACTAGGACGAAACGGCCGTCCAGTGCTTCCAGATTTTTTATGGTTGTCTAGCCTCAATTGACTCATGATTTTAACAAGTGAAATATACTTATTATAGAATTGAAATTAGATCTAATGAAATCAATCATGTGAATATGTTTCAATATTCTGTTGTAATCTATATATTATAGTATTTGTTATTCTGGTTCACCAGGGTGCTTGATACCTGAATGATTGCGATACAGTATTGAGTTGTACTATTGAGATTTTAGCGTTAAAACTTATACAATGTCTGGTACACTCCTATGAAGTGAGATTGAGCTGTACTACTCAAGTTATAAAATTTAAGTCGAGGCGGTGTTTAGTTCTCCAAGAAACAGGATTGATCTGTACTGCTTGAGTTTTCACATGAAAGTCTGGTTAATCTCTGGTTCTACTGAAAACCAATGTAAAAATTACCCTGACCCACAAAGGGTATATTGTATGTTATATCTTAACGAAGATTAAATTACGAGTAACTTCTGAGATCTATTAATAGAGTAATATTATCTGTGTATACTTATGGTATAAATATTCAGTAACTAGGCTGTGTATAACTACATTCCTATTATTATAAGTTTCATTTTCACCTATAGATTATTATCATTATACGATTTACTGTTCGTAAGTTATGTTCAGTTTATTAATTACCGTCTACCACGTTCACAGCCACTTTTTGGCTTTATTGTGTATGAATGTTATTTTCTATTTTATGCTGCTTTGCAGTCTATATAAACCAAGAATATCTGAAATAAATGATTCGCATAGTGGAGGCTGTTATTGGCATTCTGAACTCACCTGGACGGGCTGGGCGAGCAATGGACCAATAGGACGCTAGGCTGTTCAGAGCGGACGAACGTTATTAGTTTAGTCAGTACAACGGCGAATAAGTTGTATTTTGATTGGCGAATAAATTATGTGATAACTAACCGGACTTAAAGACACAACATTACATAAGTGCGATTATTACTTACTCACTTACTAATGTTACCCTTCATGGAGAAGCTTAAGTCACCCACCAACATTCTTCATCCAAATTTCTCATAGACAATCCTTAACAGGTAATTTCAGTTGCTATTTATTCTTCTCATGTTTGATTCCAATTCCTGACACAGTGTGTCCTTTGACCTTCATCTCTTCCGTTTCTCTTTAGGATTCCAAGTTAGTGCTTGTCTCGTGATACAATTTGGTGATTTCCTCAATGTGTGCTCTATTCACCATTTTCTAATTCCCTCCTCAGTTAGAAGTTGGTTTGTTCTCTCCTACAGTAGATTGTTGTTGATGATATCTGACCAACAACCGACATTGAGTATCTCATATAGACAATTGTTTATAAATACTTGTATCTTTTTGATGATGGCTGTTGTAGTTCTCGAAGTTTTAGTTCCCTACAATATAACTAACTGTCGTGACATTTATATTGATTATATTGACATTGATATAGTTTGACAGTTGTTTTGAGTTCCAAATATTCTTCACTTGTAGGAATACAGACATTGTTTTACTAATCCTTGCCTTAACGTCTGCATCGGTGCATTTTATGAAGTATGAGTAAATGTCTTTAAATACTGTAAGTATTTGGTAATAAACACAAATGAAAGATCAACTGGTGTTTAGTTAATTAACTTTCAGCTCTACATATCAACCTGACAAATAGATCTTTAGACTTTCAATAATATCAATCTGTTATGGATTAAAATTCGATTACTTTATTATCAAATATGAAACAATAGAGAGGGATCAGCTCGTTTTATGTTACATCATCTAAAACATATTCTCTACATTTTGAATGATGCGGGTATTGTGTAACTATGTCCATGATGAATCTACAACATGATATATCATGACATAATACTGTTATTGTTGACAGAGAATGGATTATACCATTTGTACTGTCTTGAAAATAGATGTATATGGATCTCAAACTTGTGACGACGGACCACCGGTGAACTCGAGGAAGCTGTAAGAGGCTCAGAAGAAGCCGAAGACGTCCCATCCAATCACCTTTCGGAAGAATGTTCTAGAATTCCAACGTGTAGCTTCCCGATTGGATAATGCTAATAACCCCCTGTATGCGGATTGGAAGACTGTAATGATGATTTCGTTCTCACTAAAAACTATAAATAGCTGACAATTTTGTACTATGATTGACACTGTTTGGAATAATATTCCTTTCGTTAGTCTTCTGTCTTCTTATTGCGACTTGGAAGGGTTTTGGTGTTCTAGTGCTCTGTTATACCCGGTATATCGAGAAAATCAGCTTTTCAAGATATAACAAAACTGATCAACCTATATGCATAGATTGTAACAGATTGTAGTGGTTGTGCTCCGTCGACTAATCACCCTCCTAACCTTTATCATCAACGGTGTTTGAAATCAGAAGGCAAAGAGAAGCAGCGACAACAGTTTTATTAGCAGATAACTTAGACCACAAAGCAGAGGGGCAACTGATTGAGTCAGCGACTTGAAAGAGTAGAGTAGTGTGTGGGTTTAAATGTACATGTATATATATAGGGAAATGAATGGATCATGGAATCAATTAAGCAGTTAATAATAAAGCTAGCAGAATGAATATATGAGTAGGCTGTAAGCAAATGTTCAAGCATACATATTTCATACAAGCACAACAATAATAAAGGTACAATACGTTGTTATAGTACGGATGACTCTGTCCGCTAAATAAGTTAACAAAAGGGCTTAACCGAATTAAATGAGAACAAACGCAATTGCACGTGAATTGCTATAAGATTCACAATCTCATGGCACTACTTTTATTTTATGATTGTTGAATTGTCTTAGTTACATACTATTACGGATTGTTGTCGTCACTTTCGTTTATCAAATAAAATTACATTCTATGTGAATACTGGGTCATTGACTCATTTTTTCTCTTGTCATTCCATTTATTTGCTCAAGTTACTTATGGTTCTCTCCATGCCCCCCTCAGAATTCAAAATAGATGTGAACCTATGCAATAGGTATATGTTTATGATATTGAATTGGTTCTTAGTTGAAAATTAGTCTACTTAGTTTTTGATCTGTTAGTATAGATAAGTATAATTTGATCCCAATGTCTTTGAGTTGAACCCTTAAAAAACTACAAATTACTTTAAATGTCTTTTTTTAAAATTTTATAAGAAGTATGAAAAAACAAAATACTCAATTGAACCAAGACTTCTTAATGATAATCGCTGATCTGTCAACATGAGTAATTTTTTTTATTGAGATCATGAACTGATTGGTGTTAGACCACCATTGAAAACCTGGATGCACTGGATGGCTGTTTCGTTCCACTATGGGACTCTTCAGAAGTGTCCATCCACAACCCCGCTCGTGGGATGCGAATCCAGGGCTTTCAGTCTCACGCGTGAACGCTTAATCTCTAGACCATTGAGTTGGCCGGCAACCGACGGTGTTAATATCTAATCTCAACTAGTCCACGAAATTGCATGACCACCTTCCATTGTACTGAAATAGATATCTCTCTTGACATGGATTAGCACCACTTTGAAGATTTTTAGACCGAATAACTAATATCACTTGTTTATTGATGTTCAATATATACTGATTTTATATTCCATTAGGTGACTGTTTAAGTTAATCACCTGACTTCAATGTAGATCTATGTTAATTGCCATTGTTTTTTTCGAAGTCAATTCACTATTTCTCATCCATTAACCCCTTCAGATTTAAACTAACGAATCCTTTCGTACAAGATTAAATTTATTACTTTCATAGTTAGTTTCATAAATCGATACTTTGGAAACATCATGGCTTATTAGTGATTCATGGTTAAGATTCTCGTATATTGATAAAGCTTTTTCATGGATGTACACTAGAAGTAAATTGTTAAACAGTGTTGTTGATTATCGTGCTTAAGGAGAAAAACTGTATGCACTTTAAGTCAGTGAAGATATTTCATAGAATTGTAGTCATTTTAAGTTTTTGTTACTTGGTTTATTCTTCGAATACTGATGTTGGTAGAACACTATTCTTAACCTCATGAAATGTATTAAGGGATAAATGATATCTAGTATCCTGGAATCGTCAAGGCAAAAGGAAAAGAGGAAAACCAAAGAACATATTACATCGAAAAATGGAGACATAAATGAGAAGAATGAACAACAATTGGATAGAACTAAAAAGGAATGCCCAGGACAGAGTGGGTTGGAGAATGCTGGTCGACGGCCTATGCTCCATTGGGAGTAAGAGGCGTAAGTAAGATACATAGTATCGTCAAAAGGAATTTGCTTCATTCATATCATAATTGACTCGAATGATCATCTATGGATCAAATAGTCATAAACAATCTAGAGTCTCGTATAAACGTAAATAGATCTTAATTGCCTTACCATGTCAACTCAACGAGATGGTATCGATTTTTACCTACTACTACTATAAGAATATTTTATCAGCTGTAGTTGTATAGATTTCAAGGGATTTAAAGGTTTATGATATGTTGTTAATCGGTCATCAGACTTCGTTACTGATATATATGGGCTTCTTGTATTCTGGCCTAACCTGTTATGTGATTAAGAAGACTATGAATGATGAGGAAGCAGTATTAACAAACCGAACTAAAATTCGAACAAACTCATTGATATATGTACATATGTTCCTCGGATAATCGATATTAATCTCGGCCATTAGTCTCCATCAATCGAAAACACTAATCTTATCATGTAATATATCTATATTGACCGAATCTAACATGTTTAACAATTTCGAATAAACAACATGTCAGTATCCATTGTAAAAACGTATATATTCGCTTTATACTGTTCTGAGTTAGTGTGTCACCTGAATTCAGAGTACAACTCGTTGAATAAAAGTGTCTATGACGGTTAGACTACTTAGAATATATTTTGGTCGTTATGATTATTTGAAAGTAATATACACGGTTTGTCATACCATTTGAACAGTTGAACAGTTACGCCCGTTACTCCCCGTGAAGCAGCATAGGCCGCTCACCAGCATTCTCTATCCAACCCTGTCCTGAGCAATCCTTTCTAGCTCCTTCCAGTTGTTATTCATCTTTTTCATATCTGCTTCTATTCCCCGACGTGATGTGTTCTTTGGCCTTCCTCTTTTCTGCTTCCCTTCAGGATTCCATGTCGGGGCTTGTCTCGTGATGCAGTTTGGCGATTTGCGTAATGTATGTCCTATCCATTTCCATCGTGTTTTCCTAATTTCTTCTTCGGCTGAAAGCTGGTTTGTTCTCTCCCACAGTAGACTGTTGCTGATGGTATCCGGCCAATGGATGTTTAGTATCTTGAGTAGACAACCATTTATAACTACTTGTACCTTCTTGATGGTGGTTGTTGTAGTTCTCATTTAGTTATCCTTATATGATGTTTAGATCAACGGTTGTTTTCTTTTTTCAAGAGTGATGTTATTATGTATGACTGGATGGTTTTGTGTTATGTTCAATGAATGTTGTAATCTGAAGGTATTCAGTATTCTTCATAGCTTGTATATATATACTTATAAAGTTATAGATTATAAATGCTGAAACTTGGATTTCAGTCAGTAGACAATCATTTCAGATCATTTAAGAAATATATATATATATATATGGTTTTAAACATCCGAATGTACCAACAGTCTTATAAGGTTGACTTATTTCAAAGGGAAACTATCTAGAAAGTCTGTTTCAATTTCATAAATAACTGGAATAATTCATAACATTATACTGAAAAATTATTAATCTTGACTTCCTGATATAGATATAGAGAATCCCGCGAGCGAGATCGTGGATGTGTACTACTGAGTAGTCTCACGATAGAACGAAATGGTCGTCTAGTGCTTCCAAGTTTTCAATGGTAGTGTAACATCAATCGGCTTATGATCTCAATCAAAACAATATTTTTATGGTACTTTGTTTCTACGTTTTGATATCCATTATGAAAAGGAGGCATTGTTCATTTATTTATTTATTTATTTTAACACATAGATATTGGTAGAAGGAGGCACCAAATACATATGCACCACACAAATCTCATTTGATATATGTGAGGGCTATGATACTGAATGGTAACTGTTGGGATCTATTTGTGGACCAATACTAAACGTATATTTCTATTGTATAATTATTAAGTAACTAAATTATGCATATCCGTGTCCCTCTTATTATGAGCATCATTTTGCTCTATGAACTATTATTATACGTTTTACCACTCTTGAGTTATACCCAGTATATTAGTCACTGCCTCCGAAATTCACAGCCACATCTGGCTAATTCTTGTGCAAATGTTGTTTCATATTATATTGGTACGTTGTGGTCTGTTTGATTGGTATATAAACAGAGTATGTTTGAAATATGATGATTCATATCGCAGAGGCTCGGATTGGTGTTCTGGACTTAACTGGCTGGGCTAGGCGGAAAGCAGGGCCAGTCAGAACTCTAGACTGCTCGCACGTGTTTGACGCGTCATTGTTCCGATCGATAAGTCACCGCTCTCTAATCGGCGGTCACAAGTTATAACACAACTAAAGAGAGCCATGGTAACTAACCCTTCGAATGGTTTCTCAGATGGGTACTATATGTTTCAAATACAGTTTCACATTATTGTCTTCTTAATTTATAATCATCTATATATAGGTATATTTTGTCACACTAATATAGTCTGGTACAACACGATATCCAACAGAAGAAACTGAGAACTAGTTACCATTGTTTAACCTATAATATCTATTATTGTATATTTATTGATTATTTTGTGCCTATTACTTATCCGATGTTATAGGTTAGCGATTATGAATAGGGTAACTAAGGGAATATTTATTGATTCAGATATACATTCATTAATGAATTGTCAAAGATAGAGAAGAATTTGGAGAAAAAAGAACTAAATAGATCAAATGTATATAAATATATATCATTTTAATGAAATTCACTGGATATTGTTTTACTTGTGTCTTCCCATTGTTGTTTAGGACTGCAATTGATCAGTCTCTTGTTGGCATATATGCATCCTGTGTGGGTCACTTTAGTCACAAGTTTGGATGATAGTGATATTCATCATTCAAGAGAAGTCATTAATGATAAGTCTATATATCAGTATAGGGGTTGTGGAGATTATTAAGTTGTTTTTTTTATTAAGATCATGAACCAGAAGGTTAAGCGTTCGTGCACGAGATTAAAGGCTCCGCGTTCGAATCTCACGAGTAAGATCGTGGATGCACAGTGTTGAGGAGTTCCACAATAGGACGAAACGACCGTACAGCGCTTTTAGGTTTCCAATGGTGGTCTAACATCAATCGATCAATCATCTCAATCAATAAGTCTATATATTTTTTTCCAGACACACATAGGTCATTTGGTGTTGTTTACTTGTATCTTCCCATTGTTATTTCGACTGAAATTGATCAGTCTCTTGTTGGCATCTGTGCATTCTGTGAGGACTGCCTCGATATTACCTTAAGTCACAAGCATTATAAACAAAGATAGATAGTAGCATAGTGACAGTGGAATCGAGGACGCACGCTTCGTCGTTTTTGGGACTCGTCAGCTGGATGTACCTGTATCCCAGAGTTGATGTTCACTCTGGCAATAAGTTAAAATGAAACGCGCATCCTGGATTCTATTGCTACTCACTATCCATAGTTGCTTATAATTTTAATTGTTTTAATCAAGTTAATCAGATATTAACTCATCCTATACCTCTTCTAAGGCTATTGTCAGTTCTAAGCCTTGGTAAAAGAGGAGGATTGGGCATGGGGTTAACAAACCAATCCCCTTCTAAGAACAACCTTGCTAAAGAAAAAGAAAAACACTAACCAGAATAAACAGATCAGTAATTGTTTACCTCTGAGCTTTTTTTTCTTTTTTCAAGGTTCATCTAAATTTATTCCTAAAAAAAAAAATAAGATTTTAATCGATTAAGATCTAATCGATTTCTTATACAAAATACAAAAATTGTGTAGTTTGAATTAATCAATAAAGTGAATCATCATTATCTGAAAAGGGGTTTTATTGAGATTATAATAACTTAATAGGTGAATTCATTAGTTCATTAAAAGCAAACCACCACGGAAAACCTGGAAGCACTGGACGGCCGTTTCGTCCTAATATGGTACTCTTCAGCAGTGCGCATCCACGATACCACCTTGCGAGATTCAAACCTGGGACCTATCGGTCTCGCGCATGAACGATTCACGTCTAGATTACTACTGAACCGGTTGGTATCTAACGGTGTTAATGTCTATTTTTAACCAATCTTGTATGAATATACAAATACCATAATTACTCATTTCATTAAGATTAACCATAATTATTCTAACTAACACAATTGGTAGAAGTGCACTTTAACTGTCTATTTAGTGTTGTTTTTTCGCATTTTTTATCCTTGGTTAAGTCGGTATATTTTACTTGATTATAAGAGTTCTATTTATTCTAATAACCATAGCAACAATTTATATAGGTACATGAAACGTTCAGACAATCTGGGGGACTGTGGGGATTAATCGAAATGTGACGATAAAACATGACAGTGCTCGGAATCAGCGAAACATATTGGACTCCAGTTGAGCAGAAAAGGTTAGATACCAGAGAAATGCGGCTGTACTCCAGTCATGGAGAGCTAAATTCTCCACACACTCACTGAGTTGCTTTGATGCTAGCCAATAAAGTACAAAGTACACTTATAGGATAAGAATCTCAAGAATCCAAGATCATCAAAAGACCATTCAAAACAAAGGAAGGAATCACGATTGATGTTATCCAATTTTGTACACCCAAAAGTAATAGCAAAGACGACGATATATATCGAGTTTATGAGATTCTGCAATCGATCATAGAGAAGTGCTCAGGAAAGGAACTGTCAATCCTAATTAGAGATCTAAACGCCAAAGTCTATATGGACAACACTGGGTAGGAAGGTAACATGGAACGACATGGACTGACTGGGAGAAAGGAACGAGAATTGTGGGAGTTTTGAAAGTTTATGTTCTTTTAGCAAAATGGTTATGGGTGGCACAATATCTCCACACAAACACATATACAAGGCTACATGGGTTTCACCGGACCACACTCCTCCTTCCTCCTTCTTTTGATGGTTGGCTGGATTATGAAGACCTCCACATCTGACGGGAAGTACAAAATACAATGAACAGCTCAGATGCAACTAAACGATTTGGACTTCGCAGATAAACTGGCTTTTCTATCTAATATGCATCAACAAACGCAAGTCAAGACAAACAGTGTAGTAGTAGCCTCTTCACCAGTAGGCCTCAACATACACTAGAAGAAGAGCAAGATCCTCAAGCACAAAACAGGGAACACCGACCCAATCACACTTGATGGAGAAGCTCTGGAAGATGTGGAATGTTTCACGTATCTGTAGAGTATCATCGATGAACAAAGAGAATCCGATACAGACGTAAAGGTGAGGATTGGCAAAACAATGTCTGCATTCCTACAGTTGAATAACATGTGGAAGTCATAATCTTCAATACGAACGTCAAGACAGTTAGTTATATTGTAGGGAACTGAAACTTCGAGAAATACAACAACCATAATCAAAAAGATATAAGTATTTATAAACAATTGTCTATATGAGATACTCAATGTCAGTTGTTGGTCAGATATAATCAGCAATAACCTACTGTAGGAGAGAACAAACCAACTTCCAACTGAGGAGGGAATTAAAAAAAGACGCTCGAGTTGGATAGGACACACACAAAGAAAACTATCAAAGTGAATCACGAGAAAAGCGCTAACTTGGAATACTGAAGGAAAACAAGAAAGAGGAAGACTATAGAACACACTATGTCTGGTATTGGAATCAGACATGAGAAGAATGTATAGTAACTGAAAATAACCGTAAAGGATTATCCATAATAGAATTGGATGAAGAATGTTAGTCAGTGGCCTATGTTCCTCCATGAGAGGTAAGTAAGGCTTAAATAAGTACTATTTAATAATCTTAATAAAACTTAAACTAACATGATACTCATTATCAGCTTTGGATCATTAAACACAATCATATATATTAAAAGTATCTGTCAAATAATTCTATGAACTAGTTTATAAAAAGATGAATATTCATATGAACTAATTGTAATTGTTATTACTTACTTATTGATAGAAGGTAAACCAATAATGTTTATTCAACAAGATTGATTTCTTTTTTTATACTATTACAAATGATCTCATTCATGAAGATTTATATGATCAGGCAAAATACTTGCTAAGAATCCATAAAGAGAATACTTTCAATTGTCTTATAATTAAGTTAATAAGTAGACTATATTCTATTGGGGTTGTGGAGATGATTAAGTTTTTTGATTGAGATCATGAATGGATTGATGTTAGACCATCATTGGATGCTGGCTCAGTGGTTCAGTAGGTTAGGCGTTCGCATAAGAGACTGAAGGTTCTGGGTTTGAATCCCGTAAGCGGGATCGTGGATGCGCACTGATGAGGAGCAGTCCCACAATAGGGCGAAACAGTCGTTCAATACTTTCAGGTTTTTAATAGTGGTCTAACATCAATCGATTCATGATCTCAATCAAATACTCTATTTCAATTAACTTTCATCGATGTAACTATGAGTTTGATAACTATCCTATAAACTAGACGGATATGTGGACTGTAAATGACCATTACTGTTTTAATGAATTTGTTATCAAACAGATAACCCATAATTCCTTCTTCGTTTATTTCATATTTGTGATCTAATCTGGAACTTAAACTTTTTCTAATGTAATAAAACTTCAAGGAACTTAATCAATAAAATATCCCATTCTGTGTTTATATTGTTTATGTAGGTTATCTTCACAAACATATTACTTTAAAACAGATTAGTAGTTATATATATATCAGAATGAGTTTTGTGCATATCATAGTAATTTTTATGGTTCAAATGAAGTTAGACCACCACAAAAAATCTCGATGTACTGGACTGCTGTTTCGTTCTAGTGTGGAAATCTTCAGCACTGCGCATTCACGATCCCGTCTCACGAGATTCGAACCCAGAACATAACGGTCTTGCATGCGAACACTTAACTTCTAGATTACAACTGAGCCGATCGGTATTTAACGGTGTTAATGTCTAATTTCAACTAATCCACGAAATTGAACCACTGTCTACAATTGTCTTCAATGAGTTACTATCTCACAACAGACCCGGTTGAACTCCACTGGTCACTGCTTCTCACTAGAACTCCAGGAAATATCTCTTGAAGCCAGTCACTAGTGAGCATATACAGATTAGTATCAGAAGAGGTTTTTGTGGATATTATAGTAATTTTACAAGTTAAGATCATAAGTCATTAGTTATACATATGTAGTGACTCACATTTATCACGAGAACACAACTGGTTTAATAAAAACAATCATTATTATAACCAACTGTACCAGTGTTTATTTTAATGTGCTTTTGTTTGACTGTGCTAATGACAGCTATATTGTGCTCCCATTCTTCTTCTTACACTTTGATTGTAACTTCGCGCGAATTTGGTTACGTTCTATAACCAAGCTTGTATTCTGGCACGATCTCGGTATCCTTTCGATACCACGAGATCTCCAGCGAATATATCTCGATTTAGTCCATTAATTGCCTTCTGATATTTGGCTTCTCGGAGATTTTATGGATTTATTTGGTTACGTTCAACCTACGCCTTCTGATTAACTTGGCACGTGTTTTTTGGTAGCGGTGTTCATAGTCAACCTCAACTCGACGCCACGCTACACATATGTCAACAATTTTCTTATTTATGAGATCCAGCTACGGAAATGAATATTTTGATTATTTTGAAATTAAATTCATGAAGTTAATTCCAAAATTTGAAATTGTCATGGTATTGGTCCGTAACCACACGGTCTTTTAACCTTGAACATACAATCACTGAGATGATTCACTTCCAATATATAATACTAATGGAAGTTTAACAATGTTTAACGCGGGAATATTAATCAATAAGATGACATGGTTCAGCTTTTTTCAGGCGTGATCATTCTTGTATAACTTAATACTCCTTCATACTAAATATATTGTTCTTTTCTTCAGACTAAATTTGTCCCTTAGAAACATGAAAACATCATATTGCTGATTGTTACGATATGACAAGTCAGAATGGATAATGATTTGAATTCTATGTTAAAAATCTTAATGAGTAAGTCTTCCCATCATGATAAATCTACAACTTTAGGACTAAATTTATTAGTATAGTAGTACTAATACCAAATTACATCATAATTACACAAAATCATTCATTTACTGTTTTAAACACCCACACTAACATGTAGTTTGTTACAATAATGATCTGGCAAATTCTTTCTTGACTATTGAATATGATAAGAGAAAAGAGAGAAAAGAAAAATGATAAATCCAAAAATTCTAATAGTTTTTCATGATACTTTTATTTGTAGTAGTAGTAGTTGTTGTTGTTGTTGTTGTAGTAGTTGGGATCAAGTTAACTTTATGAAATAGAAGGATAGTTTCATTTCACTACAAATAATGTGTGAATTACAAGTTAGTATGTATGTAAAACAAAGTAAAATATAAGTAAATGGACATGATTGAAGAAGAAAACAAAAAAAAAAGACAAAACGGCAATCATTTCAACTGTATGTAAATACTATTTGATGCACAAATCTATGATTATCATTATAATCCTCTATCATTAAAACATTCACACCAAATGTTCATTTTTACATATAGAATGATTTATTTTTACATTCATCAAATGATGAAATGTTGGGAACTTAAATCTCTGAAACTTTTTTTATAAATCATAAACAAAAATGGATCAATATTGTCATCGGAAGTTATCTAAACTAGATCAATATTGAAAACTTGGAAGTATTGGATAACTATTTCGTCCTAGTATAGGACTCCTCAGCAGTACGTATCCACGATTCTGTACATAAGACTCTGTGTTTTCAATGGTGGTCTAGCTTACATCGACTAATGAATTCAAATAATGAAGCAATTACAATCATCATTCTGATAATCATGATGTTGTCACTAGTGACTAGGATCAAGATAGATTTCCTAAAATTCTAGTGAGAAACCGTGACCAGTGAAGTTCAATCTGTTCGGTGTGAGACATTTATCCACCTTAAACTATGGATGAAGGGTTGCACGAGATCATAGATCGACTGAAGTTAGAGATTAACATCATTAAATGCCGACTCAGTGGCCTACAGGTCCAGTGTTCATGAACGAGATCGAAGGTTCTTGATTGGATTCTCATGTGTGGGATAATGGATGTGCACTGTTGAGTCGCCCCCTGCTAGGGCGAAACAGTTTTCCAGTGTGTGTAGTTTTCCAATGGTGGTTGACATACAAGCTTAAATCATATGACAGATTATCAGTGAATGTGTGAATAAATGACAGAAGTTAATTCTAAACTGATTATCTATTGTTTTATTCAGTTTTTGGTTGAGATCATGAACCGATTGATGTTAGACCACCATTGAAAACTTATTGTGGGACTCCTCATCAGTGCAAATCCACAATCTCGCTTGCAGGATTCGAGCCCGGGGCTATCAGTCTCGCGGGCGAACGCTTAACCTCTAGACCACTTAGCCGGCCGGCCGGTCATCCTTAAAATTCAAAGCTCTCAAATGTATTCAAAGGGGTACACGGTAGAGGTCTATATAATCGACTCAGCAGGTATCAGAAAGCGAAAAGCCGAGAGTAGAAATCATTGTTTGATAACCAAACGGTCCTCGGAGTGTATCTGTAAGCTGCCTTCTTTCTACAACTTTGTAATACATTCACTCATAGGGATTTTCTATGATGGCGAACTTTTTAGAGACGTCATATTTTAGACGAATATTCTACTAGGATTACTTTTCTACACTATTAAGTGCTCTCTCATAGTCAAAGTAGTGGATGTATAGTGATACCTTCCACTCAATTGATGGTCCAACGACAATTCTCAGTGTATCGGTTTCCGCGGTACATGGTCGGTCCCTACGAAAGCTAGCTTGTTGGTCTCCAGATTAGGATTCTACAAATATTTCACTAGGTTAAGCAGCATTCCATTGAAGTTTGCTTGGTAATGACATTAGTGTGATGCCTCAGCCTCTCATCAAACTGGCCTTTATCATCTTTGCTGCTACAATTGGTGGGTGCATAGCATTGGATAACGTTTAGTGTATTGCTTTCGCCCTGATTTTGAAAGATCCTTTAATGATCATGGTACCTTCAGTGTCCCATCGCATAAGCACTTTTTGTGGGTCTTTGAGAAGTATCAGTACAATTCCTAGTGTTAAGGTGGAATTTTCTCCTCCGCGACCAGAGTACATTTTTTCATGAAGTTAGTTTTTTTCTGTCCGGATTGTGTCTGATGTGTTTCACTCATTCCAGGCAGAGTAAATTAGTATCTCTTCATATCCACCGCGATTTTAACAACCCTTTTTGTGTCTCATATTCAGTCAATCAGTCAGGTACAACGTAGGACCAGGCACATATATACATCGGTCTAAGTTGCTACATCACGTTAGCACAACAAGATAAACACCGAGTTCATAGAAGTGGTTAATTCAATGGTAGTAATATATAAAAGAAAGGTTGTGTATAAACATATAGTACAGGAAGAATAAATTAGTTGGTAGGAAGAAAGATATAAGGCGATTTTAAGGGAAAACCGAGTGTATACGCCTAGGCCATTGTAATCGGTTCTGAGCCATATCACTCAGAGTCTCCAACCATTGGTTACGATAGTCACGCGGACCCAAACCGAGTAGTATGTATCTACCAAGATGGCTAAGACTAGAAGTTAGAGACTTCAAGGTTTGATGTTACGTTTAGTATCTCATAAAGCTCGTACATCACATTTCCCTATGTTTATTATTACTCTAGTTTTCAGAAGGATATTTAGCTTCATGGCTTTTGAAATATCTAGGCGTTTACCATGAGATCTCATAAATCTTCTGTATGAATATCCTTTGAATCCTTTGAAAGAGTTCAAATGGACTGATTAGTTCATTCTGATTAACGTTTATTACTGAGGGTTTTTATTTACGAAGTAGGTTTACTAACCCTAAGCTCAACTCTTCCTGTTTACACGAACTTGGGATTGACAGCAATCTACGAGGGATTCTAGGATACGTTAGAATCTACAGACAATATTGAAGACATAATTACATATCAATAAATCTAGCAAAAAAACACATACATAGTTACAAATGAATGTGTAAATGCATATGCTTTATCTTATTTCGGAGAAATATTTCATTATCATTTTATCTGTTAAGCAAAGATGGGCAGCGGCTAACACTGGAATCCAGGACACGCATTTCATCCTATTTGGGACTCGCCAGTTGGATGTACTTACATCCCAGATTTGATGTTCACTCCGGAACTCGAACCCAACTCTGGAATGAAGGTACATCAATCTGACGAGTCCAAAATAGGACGAAATGCACATCCTAGATTCCATTGCTAATCACAACCATCCATCTTTGCTTAAAATACTTGTAACTTAATACTATATCGAGGCAATCCACACAGGATGCACGCATGGCAACAAGAAACTGATCGATTGCATACCTTAACAACAATAAGAAGATACAAGAAAAAAACAATATCAAGTGAATTTTATCTGTTAGTAATAAACTTTGAAATTATTTTTATGTTACTACCGAATATAAAAATAAATTATCTAACATGTGATTTTGTTCATACAGATGACAACAATAATGAAATGTGTAGTTTTTTTTTTTTTTAATTTAGAATTACATAATTGTCTGTTTTATCGATCACATGATGATTATGAAACCGATGGATACTGTGATGACAAGAAGATTTGACGGGACTATCATTTATGAATGAACCAATCAAGTATAAAATAACAGACCTGGGATTTTGGCGCAAAGTTCACCCATACATTTGGCTAAATAGCATTATAGCTGATGTTAGTTCATGATGAAAACCCTAATTGTAATTCTTAACCTTAATCATCAACTGTAAATCATAATTTTAATTCCTCACACACTAATTTATAACCTTCATTTGGTCCTAGTGATTAGGTGGACACTCTCAAGGTCAGTCTAGTGCTGTTCAAAGGTCGTTCATAAATCATAGTCTCACCGAATATTTTATCTAGTAGTAATTATTATAGGTTGTGCTATGTTGAGTTCATCTAATCTGAGAACTGAATGCAGATTCTGTGACATAATGACCAATAAGTTAGCTATTCCAATGCGTTCCAACTCAGCTAACTAAAGAGATCAGTCCAAGTTCAGAAGAGAGAAATATATTCCACAAACAGTTAGAAGCATGAACAATAACGATAAACACAACGCAAGCGTATATATACGGTATAAAAATGTCCTCGGGAAACGATAAAAAGTAGAATACTAAAAGAGACTATGAAACAATAGCATTTAAGGTCCTCATAAATGGGAAATACGACATGAATATGAAGATAGGTGCTTTTGGCGCGAAAACAAGAAATTCACATTTCTAAATTAGAATTACAAAAATAAAGCATTTAGTTAGTAAGTGCTGAGATCTGATTGTTTAGATTGATATCATAAATGGATTAATATTAGACTACCATCAAAAAGCCAGAAACACTGGACAGATGTTTTGTCTTTGTTATATTTGGTCGTCGCTGATTGCTGTGCCGGAAAACACTGATCATATATACTCGTAACGAGGAACCTCTACAATTCCCGCGATGCGAAAGTAAGAACACAAGACTGGTATAAGTGAAGATTTATTAGCCCCAAACACTATGACAACGACGAATCAAAATAGTTTAAAATACACTGGTTTATATATTAATTGTACATCCATTTTGATTAATAATTAAGATGAAATCGCATACTCAGTTATAACAAATCACTTACTGAGCATACATAGTTCATGTCAATGGAATATAAGAATGTCGTATATTATACAGAATAAAATATCATACTGGGAAAACACAATCAAATACTACACTGAATGATTCTCACGTTGAATCAAAACGGATGTTGAATGTTGAATAAAACTCATAATGAGTAAATCAATCGAAAATGGACTTTTCTTTCCGTCATATCAGTCTTAGTATGGGATTCCTCAGTCGTGAGCATCCACAATCCCGCACTCGGAACTCCAATCCAGGACCGAGAATTGTGATTAACCTACATAAAATATTTCACATTATACCGTTAATATCAGTTCTACATTTAGATTTTATTAGTAAAATATAAAAAGACCGATTATTTTATATGTTAAGATAGTTTGAAGATAATTGCTTACTTACTTACTCCTGTTACTCATCGTGAAGGAGCATTGGCCGCTCACCAGCATTCTCAATCCAACCCTGTCCTAGGCAATCTTTTCCAGTTGTTATTCATCCTTTTCATATCTGCTTCTATTCCCCGACGTGATGTGTTCTTTGGCCTTCCTCTTTTCTGCTTCCCTTCAGGATTCCATGTTGGGGCTTGCCTCGTGATGCAGTTTGATGATTTCCGTAATGTATGTCCTATCCATTTCCATCGTGTTTTCCTAATTTCCTCTTCGGCTGAAAGCTGGTTTTTTCTCTCCCACAGTAGACTGTTGCTGATGGTATCCGACCAATGGATGTTGAGTATCCATTAGTTAGTATTAGTTTGAAGATAATACAATTGAATATATTCTAAAGAACCGTTAATTAAATACATCACACAATTTATTTCTTCTTCTAGTACCATACAAGAAAGAGATTATTGTACAAGTCTCCCAATGAACATCTATTTAATCTACCCTTTTAATCATTTGGATTACTCAAATTCATTTTAACTAGTGTTCATCACTAAATGTCAAATATACAAATCTCTAATAACATTTAGATTGTTTAAATCTATAGGTTATAACTTGATCTAATTACAATTAAGGTCATATTGAATAACATCATGTCATAAATCACATTAGTTTGTATGAAACATAAATGATATACCCTTCCCCCCCCAAAAACAAAAAATACTGATATCAACTAAAGAATCAATTACGAAATAACACCAAACACATCATGAGTAAGAGTTAAACTCTATGGATCGTAAAGCAACAAAAGAGAAACGTAAACCAACTGACCGAGTAGTAGTAGTAGTAGTAGTAGTAGTAGTAGTAGTAGTATTTGTCGTTGTTGTTGTTGTGCGGTGTATTCCACTTATGTTAACAGATATAAGTAGTATAAAACACCAATCAAAAGTGGAATGAATAGAAAACAGAAAATTGAAAAGTTGAAATGAAGTGAACAGAAAGAAATTGAAAAGAAAACAGAATTAAAAGAACCATGAAGGATGTAAATGACAGGTGAAAAAGGATATGAAAATGATATCACTGATATTGCGGCTGAGAAATAGTGTAAACTTGGAATTGGGAAATACTAAAGAAACCAGGGTATGACTTTCGGGAACTATTTATAGACTGTTATTACATATATATTCTAATTGTATGGTTGTCAAATGGCTAGATTATTATATAAATTCACATTTTTCTTACCAAAAGCTTTCATTTGACCCACTGACTACTGTTATGAGATTCACTATTCTCATGTTATTCCCAAACTATTAGTTACAGTCTCTCACATTCGCAGGCACTTTTAGCTTGATCTTGTATAATTATTAATTTTGTTTTTATGATTTGCTGTGGGGTGGTTTGCTTGTACATAAACTACCAATGTCTGAAATATATTATTCGTAAATTGAAAGCTGAGATTGTGCTCTGGACTCAACGGGTACGGTTAAGCAAGAAGTTACCATTTTAAAAATCAATAAGGATTCATATTTGATGCAAAGTTTCTAGTGTTGGTTGACGTGTAATTGGTTTAGAACAGAAGCAAATTCAAACAAATCGATATTCTGATAGACGATTTCGTCACGTGATAATTAATCGGTGCAAAAGCAACACAAAGGAATTTTTTACATCGAAGGAGAAAAATGAAAGCTCCATGACCAAAACATTCAGCTCAGGGAACAGAACTTCACTTGGAGAAAAGCTTATGTGAAGCACATGGTCTATGTAAACAAGATTTACAATCACCGAGATGGAAATAATCGAACAGCTTCTTCATTTGTTTTTATCATTATGAGTGTCGTAAAATATCTTCGAATAAATTTTGTAAAATCACTTTATGTACTTACAAGTAGTTGCAATGAAATGACAAAATATTTAGACATTAACCAGTAAAATCAGAGATTCCGGGGATACTGTAGTTTAGGAGAATGGATGTATTGATTGACAACGTGAACTGAATTGTAATTTTGATTTCTGATTCGTTATTAAATGTAACCAGAAAAGAAATAAAATAATTCATAAAGCGATATATTATAACAAAATAATAAAGATGGATAGTGGCTAGCAGCGGAATCCAGGACGCTAATCTCGTCCTGTTTGGGACACTTCAGCTGGATATACCTGCATCGCAGAGTTGATGTTCACTCTGAGACTCGAAACCATTACCATTCGGTTCAAACACCATCGCGTTATCCATTTACCTACTGAGTTCATCCATATTTGCTTTTAATGCTTGTGAATTAAGGCAATATCGAGGCAATCCTCACAGGATGCACATATACCAACAAGAGATCGCAGTCCCAAACGACAATGGAAAAATTCAAGTAAACAATACCTAGTGAATGTAATTCTATATATATATATATATATATATATATATATATATATATATATATATATATATATATATATATATATATATCCTGTGACTCATTTTTCAAAGAGTTATTAGAAACCGATTCCAATAATAAATTTATATAAGAAGTGTCACAGAATGAGAAAAAACTAGTTCAGAATTCTAAACCTACATAATGGATTGTTTTATTTGATCGAGATCATGAACCGATTGATGTTAGACCAGCACTGAAAACCTAGAAGCTCTGGACGGCCGTTTCTTCCTATTTTGGGACTCTTTATCAGTGCCCATCCAAGGCCCCACTCGTGAGATTCGGACCCAGGGCCTTCGGACTCGCTCGCAAACGCCCAACATAGTGGACCGCTGAGCCGGCATCCAGTGGTGTTAGTGTCTAATGGATTGGTTGAGGTTAGACATTAACACAATTGGATGCCCACTCAGTGGTCAAGAGGTTAAGCGTTCGAAAGCGAGACTGAAGGCCTTGGGTTCAGACCCCGCTAGGCCGGGTTGTGGATGTGCACTGTGGAGAAGCCCCACAATAGGACAAAACGGTCGTTCAGTGCTTCCAGGTTTTCAGTGGTCGTCTAACATCAATCGGTTCATGATCTCAATCAAAAACTTAACAATCTCCACAACCCCTAAACTGATAATGGATTGTGTTAGGAGAGGGATTAAAAATGCTTCATAATCTTCATAAGGTAACTCAGCTAATTAATCAGCAATGAGCTACATTCAACCAAACGTCAATCAGTTCTGACTAGTTATTGGTGTAAAATAAATCTGTGAAATCAGTCTGTTTCACTCATACTAATTGTTTTTTATTAATGACGGCAAAATAAATCTATACCCTGTTTTTCTCTTAATTTAGGTTCAATCGTCAACGACATCATTTAATCTCTAGATCTAGTCAGTAAATAACTAATTGTGTATAAATCGTCGGGATTTTAGAAGGCAAAACGAAGAACGTTAGCCATTATTATTTGATAATTCTGATTTAATCCTTAGGTTTGGCCACCATACGACCAACTCCGTTAAATAAGTTATTAGTCTGGATAACTAGTCTTATCAAAATTATTCCACTGGCACATAATTACACCATCGATCAAGAGAACACGAACTATACAATAATGTATTGTCTTGAACAAATCAATTTTTGGAGTGCAGATTATTCAGTTCTTCGTACTATTGACAAGTGAGTCAAACCCATCATGACCCAACCCCCAAAATTCCCTGGTACGACCAAGAGTGTGGAGAGTTAGCTCTCCCTCTCGAAATGCTCCCAAATGGCCTCGCCTATACAACCACTACCAGGGAAGTCCTACTCAATGCCTTCTCGGGGCATTACTGTTGTTTACAAAAATGAGAGAACGAAGAGTGAACATTCATCGATTTAACCGGGTCGGTGGATTCAGAGAATCTACCTAGGAGAGTTGGAAAACCCTGATTCCAAACCAATGGTCACATGGGTTCCAGGATTCTGAACGAACAAATGACGTATGAACCAACTGTTGATAACCGGATACCATGGGATTGCATTGCCTAATTTTGCTTCACTGCCTTGTAGATTAGACCTCTAGATCAAAGCTTGAGGTGATCCAATTTACCAGTCCATCTAAAAGTTATTGTGATAGAAATTCGCAGCTCAAATTGGTGAAATGGTTATGGATAGTCGTTTTGGTTCAATTCTGGGTAATCTAGATCTATAATAAAATTAGCAACTAATGATAACGTTGAATGTCAGGAATATTAATGATATATGTGTTGCATGTAATTATTATTAACATGTTTCTCGTGCATTGGATCTTTTTCGATAGAGCTGTTATGTTCCCACGATACGAAAGTAAGAACAAAAAGACTGGTATAAATGATGATTTATTAACTCCAAAACACGACGACGACAACTCTAGTAGAAAATACACTCATTTATATATTGATTGTACACCCATTTTGAAATCACATATATGAAAAATACTTAGAGTTATAATAAATCACATATTGAGCATAGTTCATGTCAATGGAATACAAGAATATCTCGCATATTATACAGAATAAAATATCATACGGGGAAACAAAAACGAATACTTCAATGAGTAAACATTACATTGAATTAGAACGGATGTTGAATGTTGAATAAGACTCATAATGAGTAAATCAATCGAAAATTGACTTTTCTTTCCGTCATATCAGTTCTCCTTTGTTGAAAATCCGAATTTTAATTTTTCCGAATTCATCCTCCCCCCACGAAACAGTGTTGGATCCTCATATGCTCAAGTTACAATTAATTTGAATTTATTTAAGACATGTTTGTCACACTGAGCAGAGAACCGACTGAAAGTGACTGAGTGGGGAGGTTGAACGATGCTTGCCATGAGGTCATCGAAGTTTGATTCTTCTGAAATATTGTGACCAAATTTATTGGGAATTTCATTTGTAGATAATCGATCATCAAGGTAATTAGCATCTATCAAAATTGTATTAGATTTCTGACCATCATTTGATACATCTGACATATTTTCTGGTAAAACGCGAAAGTCTGTGTGAGCTGGATACGTCACTGTCTGTACATTGCATTTATGATGGAATATGAAGTGTTTCGTTTTTTAGATTTCAATACTACCAGTAATCGGAGTGGTCATTTGTAAAGGCGTACTTATTGAAGAGACATGTAAAGTGGGCTATACTTGAAGCATCATAGCTTCAGTAATTAATGGAATAGCATCTTCTGAGGATGGAATTGAGGGATTAACCATAGTCGAATGTTGCTTGAGTGATTAAGGTTATCCACAAAAATCCATGACTAAGCATCAAACGACTAGAATAAAGGGAATGAAATATACTACTATTGAGGAAAATCCTGTCTTCCTATAACTTGACTTCAAGTGTGACAAAATAACAGGGAAGATTAATTGATTTTAGATTAATGGCAATAATGAAAAGGGCGTATCCAGCCTCCGAGACGGTCCTTCTATAACACACAAAACGCTAACTGAAACAATCGAACTGTAAGCATTCACACGTTATCTTGTCTCCACTAATTTACGCACATTTACTATAGCACAAACATCAGAACAGAAGGTAAGTTTTATATCCGAAACTCCGAACACATTCCACAAAAGTTGCGATTAAATCAACAAAATTGCACATTAGTACAATTGCTTTACGATGGACATAATGTTGATGTTTCAGAATCCTTCTAAGTAATCGACCAACAAAAATATATCACATTTATTATCCACTACAGAAGTGGTTACTATATAAATAGATTCCAACCAAGTTTCTATATCTAGAAGATAATTATCAATCGTTTTTATACCAAGTGACCTTATTTCCAAAAGAATGTTACATAAGTTCTTTCCCATGACCTTAATTATAAATGCGAATTTCTTACTTCTGAGCTTGTTAGGCTCCAATAAGCATAATGAATGGTAACTGTTGGGATCCATTATGGACCAGTACTATACATATATTTCTATCGTATAATTGCTAAATAACTAAACTATTCATATCCCTCTTAGTATGAGCTTTATTTTGACCTATGAACTATTAATACACCACTTACCATTCTTGAATTATGCCCTGTCAATCAATTACTACCTCACTCATTCACAGCCACAACTGTTGTTTCCTATATTATTGGTACGATGTGTACTGTTTGGTTGGTATATAAACCCCGTAAATTTGAAATAAATGATTCATATCACAAAGGCTTAGATTTGTGTTCTGGACTAAACTGACTGGGCTAGGCAGGACTGATAAGGACTCTAGACTGCTCGCGCGTGTTTTATGCGTCCTTGGTCCGGTCGATAATTCACTGATCTCTAATCTGCGGCCACAAATTATAACAGTTTTACTCAACTAATCCATATTCTCTAATTAATTATTAAGTAGTTTACTACATGATGATTTCGATAGAAATTCTCTTTTCAATCTTTGTTCCTAGAATATTCATGTATTTACCCTAGAAATAAACCAGGATTTCAACAGATTCTTCATCATAATTATTATATTATATTATCCTACATCTACATGTCAAACTTAGTTTTATTCAATCCTTTACTGATATAATGTACATAGATGTGTTTTTTTCGAATGATTTTTATCAATGTTTTTAGGTTGTAAGTAGTTGAGGAGGATCCACAACACGTTGTCCTGTTACAATTCCGGTTGTTTCTTTATTTGAAAGTGTAGAAATCAGATAAGCAACTGATGATGTCCAAAACTACAATGAGCATTAAGCGATTGAAACATCTAGGGATCATAATACCGTCTAACCCATTTATCTAAGCCACAAATCTGTATCACAATGAATTAGATGGACTAAATAAATTAGATCATGATGAATTTGACTCAATTGTCAATAGTGCGAAAAATTGAATAATTTAATCTGCTCAAGACACTACAGTAATTTCTATAAGACTAGTTATCTAGATTAATAACTTATTTAACGGAGTTGGTCGTATGGTGGCCAAACCTAAGGACTAAACCAAAAATGTAACCACCCTGCAGAAATTACCTGAAATATGAATCATGCATTCAGAAACATTAACAACGGGAAGACGTTTCTTTGAGAATTTCATACAATCCTTCCATGTATAGATTTGAATAATGGGAGAACAACGGGCTACTCATTTTTCCAGTAATTAACAAAATGGTCTCAAGGTTGTAAGCAGCTGAGGGAGATTTAAGGAATAACTGAATTGATATTATTCTGCTACGGTCTTTTTTTCCTATTTTTCCCATTCATAATCAGGGAAAATCGTATGAAACCCCTACCTTTCAGCTTTTTAGTGAACAATTACTAAGACTATTTGATCCCACACGCTGGAAGTCATTCAGCCGAATTGCTGGACGTATACCTCCATGTGATCATTGGTAATTAACATAATGTTGATGATTTAGCAGAAACCACTCACTTGGTAGAGGTACGAAGTTACGTAACAACTGCATTTGCCATCCATTAGAATACTTGTAAGTCACAATACATAGCGAAATTTTTTAAACAGCTACATATGACCAACCGCATGGGATGAATGAGAAAATTAGTATTCAATAAACTATTATTGAACAAACAAGTTCCGCAGGAAAAATAATGCATAAAGTCGAAGCCGCTGGGTTGAAGTCCGTAAACCATACCTAGGCCACCGAAACCGGTGTTTCAAAAATCGTGAGGTCAATCAGATTATCACCAATTCCCCCAAACACACATGGTCGAACTTCGGCCACTGGATAGCAGCAGTACTTTGGCGATGATTGAAAAGTCACCAAGCATCACCAGCACAGAACAAAATTACTCTCGCCGACGTATTGTGAATCCTACTTTTCACAATCATGCTAAAATTGGGACGGTGCATAGGATGCTAACCAAAGGATGAAATGACAAAAGAAGACAAATCAAACATCATCTACAAAATAAATTGTGCCAACTGCGAAAAACATTACATCGGACAAAGCGGACGCCCCCTCCACCTACGCCTACATGAACGTCGATTGGCAGTCAAACGCCACGACATTTTCTTGATTATATCAATACACATGGACAACTGCAGACACTAATTTGACTGGAAAAATGTGGAAATCTTGGATAGAGGAAATTCCAAAAACACCAGATAATTTTTACAAGCCTGGCACTCAGGTCAATCAGCAATCAACAAGTACATTGAAATCGATCCAATTTATCAACCAATCATGAAAATTATGCACGAATATAGGGACAAAAACCAAAATAAAGAAGTAAACAATGACAAATTTAAGGTCAACAAGAACCAATCAACATCGAGGTGTACAGGACAAGCTGTGAAACACATATGGAAAAATTCGAACGCTTCACTTCTATCTGAAGTTTGTGCTGATGATGTCGTTCAGAAGAACGATGAAAGCTCCACGACCAAACAATCCAGTTCAGAGAAAACTCTATCAAAATACAAATAACATAGACGATGTGCGCACGCACGAGGTTCTGAGTTGTTGCTGACTGAACTTTGCCTACTACTAACTGGTGGCAGTGTCACTACTCAAAAACTGGACTACACGAAACTCGACACTGATTTACCATAGGCTTTTATCACGGAGCATTTTCCCCATGCTTAAATATGTTACCTATATCGATACTTTATTTCATATTATCGCATCTTTCAGCGGCTGACCGTAAAACGAACGATTGCTTACGATAATCGAAGCCTACTGAAGAGTTTCATGGCCATAGTAACCTAAAATTATTTCAAACTGATACATGGTTAATTTGGGCATTAGTCTGCTTCGGATAGCACTCGATATTTCTACTGCGTACCAGTAGAAATCCCATGAATAAATCTGGCTACCAGCGCATCACATTGTCAGGTCAACTTATATTGTGTTAACACAGTACTTGTGTTAAATACGTTGAGAAAGGGAAAAAACGCCAGTTACTCAGGTAGACTTTTTTTTCTTACGTAATTGTTCTTCTTAAACAAACGGGCAAAGTACCATATATTAGTGTAGATAAAAGCTGAATTAACAAACTAATACTTTTAATTTTCATCAGAAATATTTCTGATAGGATCGATTGACATGTATTAAGCCCAGAATCCAGTGTTTCAAGATTGTGACATTAATTGGATTATCCAGTGTCTGAACACTAAGCAGACGCAGTTACTATTAAGTGTGAACAACCTTTCGCAGACAGATGATTAACCATAGTCACTCGACATTCTGATCTCGGATGGCAGTTTTCTTAAACAGGTAGCACAATACCTTTTATTGACGTGCTGTTTACTCGGAATTTTACGGCTACATTTGATATCCAAAATGAAAAACGGCAAACTGACAAAATTCCACACCCCTCTCCTTTTGTTGCTCCCCTTAATTAATATGGGTATTTCTGATGGTCTCCCTCTTGCTCGCGTCCTTATGAATGGAAATAGATTTTACAGCTGGAATAATAGCACGACGACACCACAGATAACCCCAGATTAGTACAAGTCGCTCTGGCTTCTAGTATACATAGATTAACCTTACTTGTGCGCTCAGAACGTTTTATAATCACTATCAACACCAGAAATTCCGGGCACACTACCACGACGTGGTGAATTCTCACATACGAAGAAAGCATTCCATCATGTTGCTGCGTTTTCTAAGTAACGGATGTCACAGGTCTCATAATTGATGAATACGAGAAATAACAATACATTCTTGTACGCGTAACAACCCCACCACGTGTTAATCATTCCACATATAATGGCATTAAACTACTCGGAGATTGCACTTGAAACGGATTTCATACTTAAGATTAACCACCCGAATCCATTTATTTGTAATTGCAAGTAAGGAATAATTTATTACTTGAATTTCTTTTTTGATCTAAATCAGAAATATTTCACAATAAAAGAAATTACAACAAGGAGATAAATATCAGTTTTCAAATGTCATTTACCATGAGATTCTGAAACTGGCAACCATAGAACGCAATAATTGAATTATGTTTATAGTATCGCCAAAGTAATGTGGGTAATCACAATGCAACCCTTTATATTATCTGGGGGGGGACATACGATGAAATTAACCAAATCAACTACAAACGAGGGTCTACATAAACGGCATAATAATAACAACCTATAATATTGCACAAATCATGAGCCTAACTAGCCTAACCAGACATAAAATAAATAAAGGCACATAATATATATGTATATATATATATCAAAACATTTGTTTTATATAGTAAAATGTCTTAGGGTTTCGTAGAACAAATTAATATTTCATTTAGGATATGTTTTATGCCAATAAAACAATGACTAAAATAAACATGAGTGATTATATAAGCACATAAAAAGTAAAGCTTTAAAGTGGTTGACTTCATAATTAGACATGAATGGATTAATGAATTTAATGATCGGGAGACATGATACCATCAATACAACTTAATGGGACCTGATTCCTCAAATAGAAATGCAACATAAATATACCATATGCTAAGCAGTGGAAAGAGCAAAACGAACAAATTATTTATTATTTAACTTTATAAAATATGTAAGGCTACTGCCACATAAAAATATTAGGATCTATTACAAACATAATAAACATGATAGTTGTGACCATGATGAGATAATCATCTACATGACATATATACGCATGAAAAAACACAGAATAACGACATACTCATTTGCAAGTGGCCATTAATAAGCTAAGCATAATGAAACGCGGGTGTTAAATATACTGAAATATATCAGTTCGCTATCGCACGTCTAAGTTTCGTTTCCGGTCACTCCCGACGAATTTGGTGCACCATTGGATTCATCTTCTGGAAATTTAGTTGAATCAGATTTAGCATCCGCTGAGTCACCCTTTGATTTAGGCTTTGCACAACCTTCGGCTTTCTCCATTTTCGACAGAATATCTAATTCATCCTCTTGTTCCCCATTAGAACCGCCACCAGGAGCCTTGTCATTTCGCTGACCATTTATCGCCAACGATCCATGGTGTCCGGGCATCAAAGGAGGTGCAGGATAACGTATCAGCGAAATGCCAGCTCTGTCATCTGATATAGGTTTCGGACTAAAGGCAATTTTTAGATGAAAAGGATGAGCGTATCCAGATAAGTGAACTGGCCGGTGATTTGCCAAAATGAGGGCCTCAAGAGCCTCAGTCAACGTATCCCATTCTACCAATCCTGTCCAAGAGAAATAAAAACTTACATTCAGTCATTTTTCATATTGGATATTTATAATAAAGTTTGGACTTAATGGTTTTCACATTGACTAACTGATTGACGTTTCTCGTCGGAAATCACCTGAAGAGAACACTTTAATGTACAAAAACTGGGATTCGATACAAATACGCGGTAGTCAAGTAGATGTAGAGATAAATAAACTACTATTCATATAATCGAATGTTACCTTGTTTTCCATTTACACTGATTTATAGAATCTTGTCAAATATGGTTATTATTCAGTAACACATAGGCAAACAAGCACGACAATAACTAGACACGTTTTTAATACCCCTAATTTATTAACTTTTGGGTAATTCACAAAAGTTCGACTATGTACAAGACCAATGAAAGTACACATATAGGCTACGAAAACTAGATACTGCACTACGTTAGGCATACAACCATTCTTGGTCTGGGGTGATCGCATCTATACGTATGTGTATACTATGGAATGTACAGGTTTCTATCTGTGCATTCCGAATATACATGTAATGCATACTTGCGGCGGTTTTACGTTCTATACTGGTGTGTTCATTATAGCTCACAACGCTTTTCGAAGTTTGAGCCCTCAAATGCCCTGATATGGTCGAGGGTAGAGTCAGCTCTCCATCATGAAATGCTCTCACATGTCCACGTGCATACAGCCACTACAAAGGAAGTCCTACTCACTGCCTTCTCGTGGTATTAATGTTCTTTACGAAATTGAGAGGACAAAACGCGAATGTCTATCGCTTTAACCGGGTTGGTGGATTCCGAGAATCTACCCAGGGATTTGGAAAACCCTGATTCCAAACCAATGGTCACACGGGATCCAGGATCCTGAGGGAACGAATGTAGTACGAACCTATTGTTGGTAACCGGATACCATGGGACTATATTGCCTAACGTTGATCCATTATCATGTGAATTAGACCTCTAGGTCAAAGGCTCGCGGTGTAACCCCTTAGTAAAACCACCTGACTCGGTTTTGGCACATAGGTAGTATCTCAGCCTCCACGTCAGTCCGTCAGACAGTAACAACGTAGAACTTCGCACGCACGTACATCAGTTCGAGTTGCCATGCCGCATTAGCACAAGGATGCAGTTGTCGATTTAAATCCCGTAGTGGTAGAGGTAGTAAGAGTTTAAGCAGTAATCGGAAAGATTAGGGTTTGAAGATGTTATTCAAGGAGTATAATCCAGTGAAACAAATTTGGAAAGAGGGAAACAGGGACATGGAGAGTTCGGAAGATTAGAATTCGGGAGAACACAAAGAGTGGATGCACCTGCACCATTGCAAACAATTTTGAGCCATGTCATTCAGGGTCTCTAACCATCGGTTGCTATCATCTCGCGGTCCCCAACCAGGTAGTCTACACATACCGATATGACTCAGCTCACTTGTCAGTGACTTCAAGGATTTGCGCCATGTTTTGGCCTGGCCGCCCTTATCTTTCTTCCAACCTACTCCTGCAACATAAAACATCGCACGTCGGGGCAGTCGGTGGTTGGGCATACGTAACACGTGTCCCAGTCATTTCAACTGATGAACTTTCACCACTTCATCAGTTGATTTGCCTTCTTTACATGGTACCCGTTTCCTAACAACTGTATTACTTACTCGATGGTCCCAAGATATACGAGCAATGTTTCGAAGACACCTATGATCAAATACTAGTAAGCTACGAATATCCTATACTCTTACTGATGACAGCCTTCACATAAATTGAGTGAATTATGTGGCGTGTATATATTTGGTGCCTTCTTGTACCACTATCGGTGTTTGAGTAAATATTTAAGTTCGAAGTCTTCGGAAGTGATAAGAAAGTGTAGATTATGATGCGTCCGTCTGCACTTCATAGTGTATGCTCCAACGTGTCCGCCTCACCGTAGATATCGATTTTTCCTAATTACACGTACCATGAACCTTAAACGCGTCCATTTACTTTCCAGTCGCGCACTCTTTGCAAGGCCCTTTTTTCCGACGAGCCTATAGGCTTCTACTTAGTTGAGTGGGAATACTACTACTTAGAGATACTTATGGGTTGGTGGAAAGGCCCTACAATATTTTCACATTGATTTGTCTATTTTCCAATTATTCTCACTGAGTTACTTGGTGCCCAAACTGATCAATTTTACTTTAAGCTTCAAGCGAACGTCTAGTTATCTTTTCCTTGCACCTTCAAAGTTAGTAACCTTTCATCGACCCTTGGTCAAAAAGTTGGTAGTCAATCCCTTTATGAGGTCGACATATTTCGTCAAACTTGGGACCAATATATGCATGGCACTCACCAATATGCCAAGGACCATAACAAGGATTTTCATGTCAAAATAATCACTGAAAACTACCATCCGAAATAAGTAGTCTCCATAGTTATATGTAACAAAATATTGGAATGCTAGGTATTTGCAGTCGCATTTAGCATACCTTACGAAGCTTTTGTCGGCTGATGCACAGTTATACATTACATACACTGAAAAATTAGCTTCATACTGTTTATATTCTTTCTTTTCAGCAACCAAAGGCTACAAACTAGTGTCTTACGTCTTAGTGAACTAAACGCAAATGGGATATTTTTTGGAATTGAACAAGAGACCGTTACAATTCATAGTGCTGATGAAATGTGTTACGCACTGGACAAAGTATGAAGATTCTGAAGGGATTCCGTTATCAAGTACAGATCAGTGAATTTCCAGCTCCTCATGGGAACAAAAGAACATAACAAACTTCGCGTTTTGGAAACAATTATTATCCTGAGGATCAGCAAAGCACTACTTATTTTAGAGCTGACTAACGGATAGTAGTGTTGTGTACAGGTGTAATCAGTATAACAGTCGTAATATTTATAACATAAGTTAAACGTTCAATCATGCACATAGTAATCTAATCACTACATTGAAAAAAACACTTATGACTAAGCTTGTGTTCAGGATTATTGATAAATAACTGGTCAATAGGGATAAATATACTATATGTTCAGTTAATCATTATCAGAACTTACCAAGAGAAGTTTTTTTGACCTGCTTTAGAAGTGAATATTACAACACGGGGTGGAGGTGTGGCACCACAATCTGAGAACACTCGGCAAATGTCATCTGGACTAAAATTAAGGGGGGCATTGAAGAAATGAAGTGTGCGAGAAGGTTCAAGAATTCTACTTTTGGCAGCCACCATTGAGTTTCGGAAGCGGTTGTTGGGGTCCGCTATAACGTAAAAGAAAGTCCATTAAACTTAGTGCAAGAGAAACCAAAAGCCTGTACGGCAAAAAATTTACAGAAAATCTAAATTTTTTTCTGAATCAAAACTGAAGCCGGTCAAGTTGGAGCTTATACAACGGGACAAGTAGAAAAAATATTTACTCCTCGGTATACTCGTGCACCATAGAATGACAACTGGGGACAATTAAACTTGTCTGACTGGTTAGGCACAAAGGAGTTACAAAACATTCAGACTCAGGAAGCTCAAATTAACGATACTTGCACTGTCAAAGTACACAAGGGCTAAAATTGAGTTGTCGGCCTCCTGAAGATCACCATGTTTCGATATCTTCGCAGTGATAAGCAATATAGGACATGATGCATGTGTACATAGGTTTGAATCCTATAACCCATTAGCACAGCGAGCCAATCCCAGAATAACAATGGTAATAAAAGTACTAATAGTATCAAAAGATCAGACATCATAGATCAAATTCGAGAAAGTACACATTTGTGATGTGTGAAGAATTAACAGGGAATCAATGAACCTAGTATCTAATTGCGTGGACCTCACCCGAGCAGTCTGAAAACAAGTACATGGCTCATTTCAGTTGGTGTCTTTGAAGATCAATGTACGTTTGTTAGTAGTTTGTCTTCAAATATCAAGGCCAAGTAACAGATGTAACATATATTAACTAGTTTTCAGGAGACTAGTGCGAACTGACTTAAAATTATTGCTATGGTTGGTTAAGTAGACATTGAGATCGAATTGATAGTTCTGTTAAATGCGAGAACAGTCAATGAAGACCTACTGATCCTTGTCATCACAAATTTGTGGAACGTTAAATTTGTGAGATACAATGAGTTCGTCGTAAGGAAATTGCGATGAGAACAAGCCTACACATAGGTCAGTCAGTAAGTTATGAACTTAACAATCGATGGTTAACTTCGCTAATAATAAAGTCCATGCAGGCAATTGCTACAATGCCACGCTTAGACCATAGACTGGAACGGTAAAAAAACCTCGTCTAAAATTATAGAGATTTGATGTGCACGAGTCTTTGCAACTAGGGAAATGGAAGTTGCTTATACTTAAGAGGTTTGGCAGGAATCTTCGTAACTATGAATATAAATATATGGAAAGTAGAATACAAAATGTTGGATAGCATTAAAAACTAGCCCCTCCAATCAAATACAACGCTAATATATGGGACACTCTAAGGTACAACAAAAACTCACTCATGTAATTTTTCATAACTGGTGACCCATCAGCCAATGTCCCCAGATTTTCATGTTCCTTAAGCTCCGTCACCTTGCTGTGATGAAACTGAATAACTTGCTCAAACACACACACTCCACTGAAGTATCGATGTATGAGGTCACCTGTTTCTGGGTTTCCGACTTGAACCATTGCATAGCCAGGGCGTGTCTTCAGGAACTTAATCCGTGCAACATTACCATACAGACAAATTAAATTGAACAGATGATCACAATTCATGCGCTGTGGTATATTGCTGGCCATTAAAACTACACCTTCAATAGCTTCAAAAACTGACAAGTCCGATTGACGAGCAGCCGGAGTTGATACAGATAGGTTTGATGTTGAATGACCAATCCCAATTCCGCTAGCATTTACTTGATGAACTGAAGGAGGGGTTGGAAGTATTATGATTTGTGATGGTGGTGTGAAACCAGTCGAAGCTTGTGGCCTGAGTGACTGGATACCAGCAGCCGGGATCATATTAGGTTGCCAGTAACCTGGATATGGAGAGGCAAACGGTGTCACGGCAGGGACAGCGCACGCCGGAGGAATAAGTGGACCCACTCCATAGTAACCCATCGGTGTTTGGGAGGGAGGGTAGGGTTGTGCGCCATACATCGGAGACACATGTGGGAATGGGGCGGCTGCAGGAGGTGGTAAGATTGCAGAAGCTACGGCTGAATTGGGAGGCGGAGCTACTGGAGCCAAGTAGCGTACGCTGAGTGGAAGAATTGTTCAGAGGTCCTTCTAAATTGCCACTTGGACCAGTGAAATCCCAGGACTCACTATCGTTCTGAGTCACATGAACACGTTGAAGACGGGAATATGCAACCGTAAGATTACAACAACCGGAATATATGTCAGCACCATCAAGCTGCTCTTTGGCTGCCCTAGCCTCTTCAACATTTTCAAATTCAACAAGAGCTTCTAATGAACGGTCAACATTCTTTTCCCAATAAAGGTTCTTAGGATATTCCCATGAGGAGAACAGATTGCCTTTATTACATCGACAGTTATTGGGTATTCAGCATTTGAAATATCTAAATGAAGAATGCGTGTAGGGGCATTGTTGTCCAAGGCTGAAGACTGTGATTGATGTTTGCGGTCAATTACAGGAGTAATTGTTTCGGAAGAAAATTCCAGCCTAACGCGATTCGGACCGACACAAAAAGGGTTGATTTTCGCCATGTGGACAAGTCTAGTGGGAGGAGAAATTTCACAAAACTCAACAAGAGCAGCTCGACCACTGCATACCAGCTTGGCATTTTTAATCTGCCCGTATCTGCTGAAAAGACCAATCAAATCCCTTTCTGTACAACCTTCCGGGATGTCTGCAACGACAATAGTGCAACTCGGTTGATTAGTAACTAGATAGGAGATATCAGTTGCCAGGTGAAGGCTTCCCGGTACTGTCCCTGTAGTGTTGTAGAACTGAGCGGTAGCTGCGGCAAGAACATCATACCTTGACCGTTTTGCAGGGTGCGCCATTTCCGACGGAAATCGATGTGGCCCGCGGGGAATTGAAACATAAATTACTGAATGTCTTTATTTGGTTAATATCAGTAAATATAGGCTAATATCCACCAAAACATTTATAGTGACACTTAAGCTTATGAAAAATACATAAACCTCGAGAGGTCATCCTCTGAAAAATAGACAAAAGTTGAGCAGATTTTGCGAATTATCCCAACCCTTGAACCTTATCCAGAAGAGCCAACTTAAATTAATGGGTGCAAATTATTTGGTTTGAAATCATGTTTTTCTAGTGCCAGCCCAATTCCATAATGGTTCTCGCTTGAGCCCACCTTCTCCCCTAATTTCTTTCTAGACCTCGATCTTTTCATTTCGACAGTTCTTCCTTGCTTTCCTAATTCAACTTGTATGTTTTGGATGCAAACGTGTGTTGCCAATATCCAATATCTTTATGACGAGCTTGTATAAACTGAATAATTAGTTTGCTCTCGCTTCCTGTCGTTTCTGTACGGTTGAAGGCGTCTTTAATATTCAGTGCGTGGTGGTATGCACACTCAATAACACTAATTCTAGTCAGGATGGTAGTTAATTGTGGATCTGCATATCTTCTTATCAAGGTAGATGTGTTTATCTTTACCACATTATTCTTTCCATTTTTCATCATTTCATCTGCTTCAAAATTACTAGCTATCCCCGATATACAACTTTCATACTCCATGACTGAAATTTATCCAAATATTTATCATTATACGTTCCTGCAAATATATTAGTTGATAATATGTACAACGGAACCTAATAAACCCCTAGTACGCCATCACTAGATATTTCACAACCTGAAGACCTACTACTCTTATTATTATATTCCTTTCCGATGCTAAGACTACCCATACAAAAAGTTCCAACGGGTTGAACATTTTCTCGACAAGTGACATTCAATCAATAGCTTCACATCACACACACGTGATTAGTACTTCGTGGGCAGATATCATGACAAAATTGGGAGTTTCCAAGTTTTCGAGTCTTACTGTACACTTAGTTTTTAGAAGAGCAATGTTTATAACAGATACTGACCGTCAATAACTTAAGTGACGAGAGACCGTCTCATGAAACCCATGAAAACACTGGTTGGGCCACACTAGATTGGTGAAGATGTGTTCCACCAAATTTGGTCTAAATAACTACCGCATAAACTTTTGAACCTAAGTAAAACCTGCATTGTTAAGTAATTCCCCAAAATAAACAGAACCAATACCATTCGACATTTATTCTAACCTTGTTAGTTCTGACTTACACTAGTAACCAAGGGTGTTCGGCTAGGTATCGTAGCCGTATCTTGAGACTATTTTGGTCGACAGCAAAAACAAATTGTAGAAAATCAACCACACGCCTTTAAGTTCACGAAGCCACTGAACTGTGGAAAATACTTGACATTCAGAGAGTAAAACCAACAAATGATACTTTCGTCAATAATGTAAGGCAGTATGATCGACTAATGTGACGATTAGAACAACACATATAAGCGAACAATTGTTTTCAATTAGATCGTCATCAGGCTTTACTCTAATATACATGAATATTTATACGAAAATTTTTTAAACCAATCATGGTAATTTGAGTCGATGATCACAATGAAATAGAATAAGTCACTACACATAAAATAGGTAAAAGTACAAGTTGATAGTAGTAGGAAGACAGGTGAACAGATAGTGGTAAGAATAATAAACTACAATAACAAAGCTCTTATCAATAGTTAATCGTTGGAAATAGAAGGTCAAATAAACATGGGTAAATAGACTAGGAATAGTAATCACAAAACATTAAAAATCATTACGTAATAAGATGTGTGTAAATAATTAGATAGTGAAGAATACAAAGAGGCGGATAATGACAAACAAATAATGGATGTAGAAATAAGGTTAACAATAACACAGATAGAATAAAATAAATAAATAATGATAATAATAAAGTTTAAAATAAAAAATAAAATAAAAATTGTTAGTTAAGTTATAACTGGCCATGGAAGGGATAGGGGAGTCACGTATTTCTTCTGTACACATAGATTGGGGTTATATGTACGAATTCCAATGGCTTCAGCTATATATAGGAGACGGGAACGGACTCCGTCGGGAAATGATGGAGGTATACGATAGATAACTCGAAATGATTTCAATTTATCTACTGCATGACCGCTATCAATAAGATGTGCTAGTATAGAACTGCGAATAGTTTTCTCTGACCCTTTATGTACCAAGTTGGTAGATGTTCACTCATTCGTTGGTTAAGTTGCCTGGTAGTACGCCCTATATAGCTATCTCCACAGGAGCAGCTGAATTTGTAAATGCACATGGAAGAGGCCAACTCAGGTAACTTATCCTTCGTTTGAGTAGACATCGCTGGTCGACAAGAGAAGGTCAACGCAAGATTGGCTGCGTAGAATGTCTTGGTGATTACTTTGGTTAACCTATATTTCAGAGTGTCACTAGCCACATCCCCGTTGAATTGCACTTTCATGTATAAAGGTTTCTTACGAACAGTCGAAATCTCCGACTTCTTTATTATATCCTGCATGTATTTCTTAATGAACGCACTGGGGTAGCCGATCTCGGTCAGTGAGTTGTTGAGAAAGCCAGAAAAGCAGTTTCCCTTCGACACGAAACGGTACGTACATAATTTTTCCAATATTGAACTAGATGTAGTACAGCTAGAAGCTTTATCTCTGGGACCTAAATTCTGTGATAGTAGACATAGAATCAACCAATTAGATACTGATGTACAATTTGAGAATTTATTTTCACAAACAACTGACTTGATTCCTACCTCATTGGAGGACCTTGCTCGGTTTAAAACCACACTAGTTGATAGCTGCCAACAATACAAGAATAGTAAGGGTACCACAAATCACCTACTAACCAAGCAGCACCGTGACTCTTTAATGAAACTAAGAAAAGATGAAACCCTGACCATAACCAAACCAGATAAAGGAGGAGGTATAGTTCTCATGAACAAAAATGATTACATGGGAAAAAATGGAAACAATGCTTAGCGATTCTAGCAAATTTCAGAAAATTACTAGTAATTGTGACATTAATAATAAAGTAGAAAGACAATTGGCCAATTTCCTTAAAGATCTAACGAAAAAGGAAATAATTGACGACTGAGATTTACGATTCAATTAGGCCGACTGGATCATTCACACCACGATTGTATGGTTTGCCTAAAGTACATAAATCGGGTCTTCCTCTACGTCCAGTTCTAGATATGTACAATTCTCCTTACCACAAAATCGCAAAGTGGCTAGTACAAATCCTAGAACCTTTACACAAATCAGTTGTTAGAAATAGTGTAAAAGATGTCTTCAACTTCACCTCCAAAGTAGAAAATATTAATGTCAGTATGAAAAATATGATCTCATTGGATGTAGAATCTTTGTTCACCAACGTACCACTTATAGAGACTATTGATTTTATATGCAAGCAAATATCAAAGAAAACAAATCAACATTGGCCTGCCTAACGATAGCCTAAGGGAACTGCTCCTAAGATGCACTCTGAATGTACATTTTGTCTTCAACAATACTTACTATAGACAAATAGACGGGATAGCCATGGGCTCGCCTCTAGGCCCGATTTTAGTTGACCTCTTCCTAGCAAAGCTAGAAAACGGACCTCTCAATGAGACTATTATTGAAACTGGATTTATATTGTCGATACATTGACGACACATTCATTATCGTAGACCAAAACACTAGTAAGGGAGGAACTCCTAGACCAATTCAACAGTGTTCACCCAGTGATCACCCTCACTGGTGAAAGCGAGCATGATAAGAAGCTGAGCTTCCTTGACGTCACACTAAGCAGACGAAGTGACGGCTCATTAAGAGAAGCGTGTATAGAAGAACCCTCTTCATGCCAATATACTCACTTCTGCAGTTCCACACCCATCCGTTAAGAAGAGAAATTTGGTCAGATGTCTCACGAGCAGAGCTAAAAGGATCCGTACAGTAGACACTCTAAGTCAGGAGCTTGAATTTCTCAACAACTCACTGACCGAGATCGGCTACCCCAGTGCGTTCATTAAGAAATACATGCAGGATATAATAAAGAAGTCGGAGATTTCGACTCTTCGTAAGAAACCTTTATGCATGAAAGTGCAATTCAACGGGGATGTGGCTAGTGACACTCTGAAATATAGGTTAACCAAAGTAATCACCAAGACATTCTACGCAGCCAATCTTGCGTTGACCTTCTCTTGTCGACCAGCGATGTCTACTCAAACGAAGGGATAAGTTACCTGAGTTGGCCTCTTCCATGTGCATTTAAATTCAGCTGCTCCTGTGGAGATAGCTATATAGGGGCACTACCAGGCAACTTAACCAACGAATGAGTGAACATCTACCAACTTGGTACATAAAGGGTCAGAGAAAAACTATTCGCAGTTCTATACTGCCATCCTGCTGATAGCGGTCATGCGTGGATAAATTGAAATCATTTCGAGTTAACTATCGTATACCTCCATCATTTCGACGGAGTCCGTTCCCGTCTCCCCATATATAGCGAAGCCATTTGAATTCGTACATATAACCTTAATCTAGGTGTACAGAAGAAATACGTGACCTATCCCTTCCATGGCCAGTTATAACTTAACTAACAATTTTTATTTTATTTTTTTATTTTAAACTTTATTATTATCATTATTTATTTTTTTTATTCTATCTGTGTTATTGTTAACCTTATTTCTACATCCATTATTTGTTTGTCGTTATCCGCCTCTTTGTATTCTTCACTATCCAATTGTTTACACACATCTTATTACGTAATGATTTTAATGTTTTGTGATTACTATTCCTAGTCTATTTACCCATGTTTATTTGACCTTCTATTTCCAACGATTAACTATTGATAAGAGCTTTGTTATTGTAGTTTTTTATTCTTACCACTATCTGTTCACCTGTCTTCCTACTACTATCAACTTGTACTTTTACCATTAGTGTGTGACTTATTCTATTTCATTGTGATTATTGACTCCATAATGCTCCTGATCGGTTCCACAAAAATTTTCGTATAAATATTCAGGTATATTAGAGTAAAGCCTGATGACAATCTAATTGAAAACATGTTCGCTTATATGTGTTGTTTCTAATTTCTTTTCACATTGGGAATCTTTTAACATTCTAATGTGACGATGTCTCAAAGCATCAATTGACGTTATTTGGGATTAAGCAAATACCATTATCTTTCTAAAATCTTGATTCCGAAAGCCTCAAAATAAGTCTGCAATAGAGACCACCAGAAGTACTTGTTTTCCAAATCCAAGATCAAGTCTCGTCACCTGACTTCGCAACTTTTACTTTCTGGTGTGGTTTAAGAAAGTGGCAAGGTAAATTTGCAACTTCAGGCACGTTTTCTTCCGTGGAGGGATACTGAGCGCTATTCCTGATCTCACTAGAAATTTCATGTCAGAGTTCGTTTCTCCAATATCTCCAACGCAACTACTTTAAAGACCAATATCGTTCCGAAATATCGGTGGGTTTTAAGGCTCAAAGATTTGGTGAAGTACCTAGTCAGAATGTTCTGTCATACGCAGTCGGTCTTAAAAACCGAGCATCTCTTATTTCTGTTTTGTCCCATAGTCCTCTCAGAGAAGTAACGTTCAAACTAGAGAAGTCAATGATAAATCATTTTAACCAATGTATCTGTCCTGTTTATAATGGGCCAAGAAAACCCAATAACATCAAATGGTTCAAATGGTTCAAATGGTTGTGGACGGAATAGAAGCTTTCGCTTTACAGGCTTCCGTGTCAAGTAGCAGGGGATCACCAAATCCCTCCAGGCAAGAACCTAGGCATGTTGACAGCAAAAGAGGGAAAGAAATTAGTAAATCATAGTGTGATACTATCCTTAGTCCTTAGGAATAGATCAGGTTGCCTCTTAAAGGACTCCCTGGGAAGTTGCTTGGACTAGCTCGCTCGGCGGCGAATTCCAGCATTTGACAACTGTTAAGGAGTATAAGTTATGTCTACAGTCCTTTCTGCTATGTTGTGTCTCCAGTTTTTGGGTGTTACCTCTTAGGTTAGTGTTGGAACTAAGCTTAAGTAGGTGTTTGAGAGGATGTCCAGAAGTGTTAAGGATACTATAAGCCATCAGAAGGTCACCTCTAAGACGTCTATACTCCAATGAGTAAAGGTTAAGTGAGTGGAGGCGCTCTTCGTAAGGTTTAAATTTGAGTCTTCAAATTGATTTCGTGGCTCGCCGTTGGATACGCTCCAGGGTGTTCTTATCCTTTTGAGATGAGAGGGGAAATACTACGTTTCCATACTCTAAATGGGGACGGATAAAACTATTGAAGATTATATGGAAAAGTTCTTCCGTCAAACTGGCCAAAAATGCACTTCAGTGTTACCAGTGCAAGGTTTGCTCGGAAGGCATTTGTCACAGTTAGCGTAAGACTTTAAATCGTAGGGCACCAGGACTCCTAAATCTTTTTCGACTTGGGATACAACTAGAGAGGAGGCACCTAAGTTATAACTCGTAGTCTGCGACACGTCGCAGATGGACTACTTTACGCTTTGAAGTGTTAAAGGTAAGTCCGTTATCGTCTGCCCAACTTTGAAGTCGAGTCAGATCCTCCCAAAGTGCCTGTTTATCGTCTTGGTTGCGTATCTCTCTCCAACGTTTCACGTCGTCGGCAAAAGTAATAAGCCTGACGTTACCTGCTGAGGAAGATCGTTTATGTAGATCAAGAAGAGAAGAGGTCCTAGTACCGAGCCCTGGGGGACCCCACTGGGACATTCCATAGCCTGAGATAAAGTGAAATTAACTCTGACCTTAAAATGTCGATTTTTCAGGTATGAAGTGGGCCAATCGATTAGAGGTGGTCTGATACCCAATCGTTTGAGCTTATTGATAAGACATGTATGGTTAACCTTATCAAAAGCTTTTGAGAGATCTAGGTAGATGATATCAACCTTCCCCTTGTGATCAAGGATGCTTGTCCATCTGTCCACCGCAGTCAGCAGGTTGGTAATACAAGAGTAACCCTTCCTGAAACCATGCTGTTAGGGTGATAAGAAGTGTAAGGACAGTAGATAGTCATTTAAACCGTCGCATATCAGGGACTCCATGAGTTTTGAAGGTAATGACAGAAGAGCCACCGGACGGTAACTTGAAGGTTCATTGCGTCAACCTCCTTTGAAAATTGGTGTGATGTGAGCCAGCCTCCAATTTTCCGGTAGTTTTCCTCGGCTTAGTGAGTGTGAGAACATCACGCTAAGCGGCGTTGACAGGATTGAGGCTGCTTCCCTCAGTATGGCAGAATGGACCATATCCGGGCCAGGCGAAGTGTCTAATCTTAAGTGCTGCAGTTTCCGGAACACCGAGCCTGCGCTTAGGTTCACTTCGGAAAGTCCTGTGGAATTGCAAACGAAACTGTCATCAGTAAACTTAATGTCGGTCGGTTGAAATGTCTGGGAGTAATGTTTAGCCAGAAGGTTAGCAGCGTCGCCATCGTTGTTGGTTCGGGCCGTTAAGACCTACCAGTTGGGAAACACCAGTTTTGGCTTGACGAAGAGAGGCTGCATAACGGAATAGGCTTTTAGGATTAGAGGCAAATTTATTCATAAGCTTTGTCTGGTACTGAAGCCTGTCTCTCTTATAGCCTTCGTGCATATGTTCGTGATATGTTTATATTGCCTGTACACTCCGTCGTTGTCAGTTCGTTTGTATTCCGCCCAACAGTGCCTTTTGCGGCTTAGCAGGCGAAGGGTACGGTTCTTGATTATTGTAGGTGGCTTGCAGCTTTTGGGAACCGTTTGAAGAACTGAATGGTTTGTAGCACGTAAGAGCGTGTGCAGTAAGAAGTCCCAATGACCGTCCACATCGAGTTGGGGGCGAACATCCCAAACCACCTGTTGTAGGTAGTCGTGTAGAGATGGCACATTCAACCGTTTAAAATTCCAACACAAGTTATTGGTGGGGTATCTTGGCTTAGTTTTGCTGGTGAAACTGAAGGCTATGACGGCATGATCGTTGTTCCCCAGGGAGTCAGGATTGAGAGGTTGTCAACTAGAAATTCTTCGTTTGTGAATACACAGTCTAAGCGCGATGGTGTCTGACGTTCTTCAACGAGTTGCCGACCTACATTTTCGTACAATGCCAAGTCATCGATAAGGTTGAAGAAACCGAGCTTCAATTGAGTTGTCGCCTCCAGTATACGTGTGTTCCATGAAGTTGACTCTAGGGAGATTAAAGTCCCCTAGAATCAGGATGTGCGTGAAACCGAGACGAGTAGAGCGGGACAGTCCTTCCAGCATACGACTATCGTACTCGATGTCGGCAGTTGGCTTCCTGTAAATGACTCCTACTAGACACCTCGAAGTACTGGACAATCTTACGGAGCATCATATAGATTCCTCAAGATTGTTAAACTCGAGGTAAAGAGCTCAAAAACGTGCAAGACGTCGAAACAATGAACAATTCAATAGCGTGGGATGAGATAAGATATATCGGTGATACGAAATTCCGACATATTTAGAAACATGAAGGTAGGGCTGATGAGCATAAACACTTCTTGTTTTATGTATGTATATACTCACTCACTACACCAGGAGAAAGTAGATGATCCGTAATTCTATACTTGAAATAATCTGCTGAAGAGAGTACGATTGCCGCAGTATTAACGGAGTATCAGAAAAACAGACTAGTAATGTGACGATTGGTTACTTGAGAGTTACCACGAGGGTCAGTGCTGTCATACATAGCTAGAAATATTCTGTCGGGTGCCCAAAATTACTCGATTTGACATGTACTGCATGAGGGGCTCTTTGTTCATCTATAGTCCAGCGAGAGGAGTTGTAGCTGATGATCCCAGTGATAATTTAGTTTATTTCCTAGACCACTAACTCGATTCCACTTCTCTGCACCTGCTCCAACATATTCAATCTAATGTGATTGACTCCTAGGTGTGGCCAGATCTATATCCTGAATATTTCCGAAGGTAATTTGAGGAACAAGGTAAGTCACATTCCCAATATTTTTGCCAGAGGGAATGTGTGAGACGCGGTGTGGAATGCTTTGACACGATAATGAAATAGTGCATACATAAGCACTTCCCACCTCTAGCGGTCTTTTCGACTGTCCCACAACAACAAAATGTTTATCTCACAAGACCTGGCTTATCAATAAATTCCCTCATTTTACCGTCTACTAAACTTCCCAGTATGTATAATAAAAATATGGAAGACGTTGCGCGTTTGTAATAGCTTTAATCCTTTCTGTCTAATTGGTTTAAAACTAGTAAGAGAACTATCTTTTTCACTTTTGTGAGAGATTATGAGAACCGATTGTATGTTCATCCACTGGTCGGTGTATGATACCAATGATCCACTTTAGGATAGTTGATAACACATTCGACATTAATTCGGATACTGTCTGAACATTGCTCCTGACCATAGTCAAAACTAGAGCTGTGAAATGTGTTGTTCCGTTCTAATGGGTATTCATTTGCTCACCGAGGTGTTCGTTAAGTGCTTTGATAACTTTACGGGTCGCAGAACATATGGAATGAAGACCGATCACGTTAGTCTCCTGATTTATATCTTTTTGAGTGCTGTAAACAGACACAGACGATTTCAGATCTGACTGTGGTAGTTCGTCAGACTTGTTTGGAGAAACCACAAAGTCTTTCAACTCTAGTTTACTAAGTGCATATTGTGCTAATGAAAGTTGATCGTTTTAAGTGTGTTGCACTTTGCCTACCCATATAAAATGGTCTCGAAAATTTTTATTCAAGCCATTTTTTCCTGATAAGTTTATGTGACTCCCAACCGACTCGACATGGACCAAATCACTCTCAATTTTTTGACTGAACTTTTACTATCTGACTTTGGTTAAGACGTTCGGAATATTCCAATTGGTTGCTGCATGGTCCTAGAAAGTCAGCAATAAGGATTTTCTTACTAAATTCAGAGTTTCAGAGTACAGAAATTGTTAATCTTTAAGCGATTGTGTCATGAAGCTTGGACTGTGTTACACTGCTTACTACTTTACACGTACAAAACTTTTTGTCGAATGCTAAACGTTCAGTGTACATCTAACTTTATGTGTTCAACTTCATGATACGTGCGGTTAAGAACCAGTGTTGTCCAACCATTACAACAGTTTGACTGTGGTTGTCAGTGTTACACTCGACGAAAATACGATTTTTATGTTGTTTATATTGGTTATGTTATATTATGTGCGACTAGTTAACTTCTCTTTCTTCCATGGTAGAATGGTGGTGTGTGATTGTGCTGAATATTTTTGAGTTCTCGTCATTTTAAACGATTAATTCGTTTTTTATAGGTTACATACTAATACTATATTGCTAGTTACTACGTCGCTGCCATTTTTAGAGATATTGTAAGAGCTTAGGTTGGTTGGTTAAGAGTTGACCCTAAACAACTAAGTATATGCCAAAACAGTATTGTTCAAGTATTCATTCACCTTCTTGTTTTGTATAAGCGTTATATTCCCTATTATCTTATATTGAATGTTGAGAGCCTTTGTTTGCCTGAACAGATAATCCCACGCTCCACTGTGACTGCGCTAAGATCGAAATAAAGACCTATTCACTACTTGTCTGGTTTCTTCTATCAATAGCACGAGGGTTACCTATAGACACGAAATTGGTGAGCCCTTCTGAACACAAATTTAACCTCATTTTTGTTATTAATATTATATTTTTTGTACTCAATCGTAAAAGTAGACCTGATTATCCGTAAACTAAGTTGGATATATAAATAGTTTTTTTCTTTTTTTAATTACCTTAAGTTATTCGTGTTATAGAAACAATTTTTTCGTGCTAAATTTATTGCTATATTTGTCACATACCTCATGTCAGACTCAATAGAAACCCATAATCGGGATGATTTGTCACCAGTGGAGATAGACACTGTTATGACTACGAAATCCCGACTTCCAGAATTTGATCGTAGTGATCCTGAGTTGTGGTTTGCTCAACTAGAGCATTATTTCACGAGACACAATATCAAATCTGAAGGGATTCGCTATAGAGATTTGTGTTCTATCCTTCCTCCTTCAGTCGCCAAAGAAGTCCGTGACTTGATTTTAGATCCACCATCACCAGAACCATACACCATCTTAAGACGAGAGATAATGAACCGTTTATCATTATCAGATAGTCAAAGAATTCAAAGACTTTTTCAAGGTGAAACACCAGGTGATCGGTCGCCGTCACAGTTTTTACGTCACCTCCAAGTCTTAGTGGGTGATAACACAGTGGGTGAAGCAGTCCTAAAACAAGGATGGATACAAGCTCTCCCATGCTACGTCCAACACTGTTTGGATGCACAAGATCCTGAAACCTCATTATCTCATTTAGCGCGTATGGCCGACAGAATAATCGAAAGAGGTCCTCCAACTGGATCAGGCACAATAAATCACACACAAAAATTAGAATCAGCAAAAGACCCCGTAATAGAAGGACTCATTGAGAGTGTTAAGAGTCTCACTGAGGCTGTCACCAGAATGCAAATGGGTCATAGAAACAGGAGCAGGTCACCACAACGACCACGAGCCAAGTCACAAAACAGGTCACAAATGTCCAGACAATCTGGGCAGTTTTGTTGGTACCACTGGAAGTTTGGTGTCAACTCAACCAAGTGCATGCAACCATGCGCCTGGCCTAAGCATAATCCTAAGGCAGCGGAAACGAGTAACCCCTCCCCCAGGTCGCGACGACTGAGGAGGGGCGCCTAAACAGTCGCTTGTTTTATGTTAGAGACAGAAACTCTGGCTTGAATTTCTTGGTGGATACTGGCGCTGCTCTTAGCATCCCTCAAAATAAAACTGAGATTAGTCGAGAAACATCACCAATTACACTTCAAGCTGCAAATAAAACTAAAATCGCGACATTTGGGCAGAAAACTTTAACCCTAGATTTGGGGTTCAGGAGGCAATTCCCTTGGGTTTTCACGGTAGCCGACTTAGATCTGGCAATACTGGGGATGGACTTTCTAGAGAGATACGAATTTCTAGTTGACACCAAGAAACGGCGATTAACACCAAAAGAAACTTCGTATTACACAAAAGGCAAAGAAAGTCACATCAGCTCTCTTAACTTGATTCAAACTCCCCCAGTAACAACAGCGAAATTCCAAGATATACTCGCGGAATTTCCAAACTTAACTAAACCAAACCCACAGCCTTCTAAAGACAAACTAAAAAGTAAGTCACACTATCAAAACCGAAGGTGCACCGGTTTTTGCAAAACCCAGGAGACTAGCACCAGATAAGCTCAAAATCGCTAGGGCCGAGTTTGATTATATGCTACAATTGGGTATTATCCGTCCCTCTGATAGTCAATGGGCATCCCCTTTGCATATGGTCCCAAAGAAGAATGAAGGTGACTGGCGACCGTGCGGGGATTACAGAGCCCTAAACCGTCAAACCGTACCAGATAGGTACCTAATACCTCATATCCAAGATTTCACTAACGGTTTACAGGGTATGAACATATTCACTAAAATTGACTTAGTCAGGGCATATCACAATATCCCGGTGGCTGATGAAGATATTCCCAAGACAGCTATTACTACACCCTTTGGCTTATTCGAGTTTGTACGCATGCCATTCGGCCTGAGAAATGCGGCACAGACATTTCAAAGATTCATAGATAACCTACTTCGAGATATGCCATTTGCGCAGGGGTATGTAGACGACTTGTTAATTGCCAGCCCCGATTTGCAATCACACGAACAGCATGTACAAGCAGTGTTGAAAAGACTGGATGAACATGGAATAAACATACATCAAAGTAAGTGTGTTTTCGGTGTTCAAACTTTAGAATTTCTCGGTCACACAATAAGCCCAGAAGGGATTAAACCTATCAAAAAAAGAAGTGGATACCATCAAACAATACCCCGTACCTAGTTCTCTAACACAACTGAGAAGTTTTCTAGGCCTAATTAACTGTTATCGCAGATTCATACCAGGTTGTGCACAATTAATGCAACCTTTGACAGATTCACTTAAAGGAAAACCAAAAGAATTCAAACTGTCTTCTGACGCCATCGAAGCTATTAAACAGCTTAAAGATAAACTGGCTCAAGCAACTACGTTGATATATCCGAATTCTCTTTCCCCACTTGCTTTGATGGTGGATGCTTCAGATAAAGCAGTAGGCGGTACCCTTAACCAACTGGTTAAAAACGCCTGGAAACCAATTGCTTTCTTCTCGAAAAGACCCGCTCCAGCCGAAACAAGGTATTCTACCTTCGGGCGAGAACTTCTTGCAATCTACCTGACCATTAAACACTTCCGACACATGTTAGAAGGTAGGGAATTTATAGTCTTTACGGATCACAAACCTCTGACGAATGCATTAAAAGCGAGAGCCGATAAATATTCACCTCGAGAAGTCCGACACCTTGACTATATATCACAGTTCACAAGCGATATCCGACATGTCAAAGGTCAGAACAATCAGGCGGCAGATGCTTTATCTAGGCTAGAAGTGAACGTGCTACAGCAGTCTACAGTAAACTTCGAGACGTTAAGACACGAACAAGAGCAGGACCTAGAATTACAAAACCTACTTAAAACAAACAATTCAAGTCTTAATTTAAAACAATTCCCATCACCTATCGATGGTATTCTAATTTATTGTGACACGACCAAGGCAATGCCGCGACCTTTCGTTCCCAAAAATATGCGAAAGTTGATATATAATAACTTTCATTCTTTGTCTCATCCTGGCGCGAAAGCTTCAACAAAACTAATCAATGCCAGATATATATGGCCGAATTTACAGAAGGATGTACACAAATGGGTTAGAGAGTGTTCAGCATGTCAACAATCAAAGATTAATCGTCACACAAATTCACCCATAGGTGTTTTCTCGCAACCAGATGCACGTTTTGCCCATGTGCATATCGACTTGGTAGGTCCTTTACCACGTTCAAACGGTTTCAATTATCTTTTTACATGCATAGATCGATTTACCAGATTCCCTATAGCCATCCCGATAGCGGACATCACAGCGGAAACAGTAGCCAAAATTTTCATGCAGAACTGGGTAACCATTTTTGGTACACCCATAACAATAACGACTGATAGAGGAGCGCAATTCGAATCCGAACTATTTAATAACTTGGCTAAACTTCTAGGCTCCAATAGGATACGCTGCACTGCATATCATCCTCAGGCTAATGGGATGGTAGAACGTTTTCACCGTCAGCTAAAAACCGCCCTTATATCTCACTCAAACCCCAATCAGTGGACAGAATTCCTACCGTTAGTTATGTTGGGAATACGAACATCTGTCAAAACTGACGCACAGTGTTCAGCTGCGGAACTGGTTTTCGGAACAACTCTGAGACTACCAGGTGAATTTATTAGCCCTAATACTAACAGTCAAAAAACTTAATTTAGAAAATTATGTAGATCAACTACGGGACCACATGTCTAAAATTAAGCCGATTAATACTCGTGAACAATCGCGCGCCGTATATATACCTAGAGACCTTAGCAATTGCACGCACGTCTGGATAAGATGTGACAAAATAAAGCACCACTGTCCTCCATTTGAAGGTCCTTTCAAAGTCGTCTCAAGAAAATCTGAATATTTTCTGATAGAAAAACATGGAAACATCGACACAGTAAGTATTGATAGGCTAAAGCCGGCTTATCTAGATCATGAACCACCATACGTGCTGTTAGATCGTTTAACTGACAAATCCATTACGGAATCGAAATGTAAAGATGATAAATCTTTACAAATGACTAAAACGGTTCGCTGGGCACATCCAATTAGTCAGTCAAGGATGTTGACAGCCTCGGCTGCAGGATAAAATCTAACCACGCAGCTAATCACACCCTGCATCTACTTAAAAATAATTTTTTCCTCATTCCTCCTCCCACCGACAAATCCCCAGACCTTTTACCTTTGATATATACGTGTTATAAAAAAGAAATGCGAAAATACCAGACACAGAAGCTAGGTATTCTCAAAACGATATTGAGAATTTTTAATTAAACTCATAATAACTAACACTGCAAAATGCAACAATTCAAGTGCAACGCAGGCGAGCCTTTATAAT
>NW_026137116.1:0-5767 GCF_000699445.3 Schistosoma haematobium
GATTCAGGATCGACGATCACAACTAAATCTGATGGTTAGTTGTGTGAATCAATCAACTTTTTTATTGTTGGTTGTACGTGTTGTCATCAAGAGACCTTGTTTAATCTAAGTTTCAACTCAACCATTACTCATAAACTAAGCATGTCTGTAGTCTTGATGGAACTGATTTACATTGTAGGTTTCAAATTGTACAGAATTCGAACATGTCCATTTGAAATTCACAAACTTTATAAATGTGAGTATGAAAGAGTTCTGACTGATAATTGTCAATATTGTCGGATCTGAATTCCTAGAACATTCAGTCAGCTGTTACCCACAACCTAAACACGAATGGGGAAGTCACTAGTATTGTGAAATAAAATTATCAATATATGTGTTACGGATACCCAGACATCTATTTCTGTGTACGTACTAAGCTGGAGTGATATCATATTGAGATAAGATGGTGGTTTGAAGTAGTCAATAGGAACCCCTTGACCTAGGTTTCGTGCTACTTGGCACTTGTCAGCAATGTGTACCTGTAATCTTGAGTAGACTGATGCTCCCTGGCAGATTCGACCCCATGACACCCAGCTTCATAGTTAGAGACGTAACCACTGAGCTATCCGGGCCTCGACCGACCTCCTGTATGACTGAAATGTATTTACAATTGATTGATCATTGAGTAGTGATCAATGCCATTTATGTCAGTTGGATTTTAGTGCAGATCGAATCTTATCGATCAAGTTGTATAGTGCACGTTATGTCGAATCACCTAGACTGATGGCCACATTACAAATTGGTCGATAGGATTCAATCTGTACTAAGAAGGACCTGACATACATAACATTGATCATCACCCAATGATCAATCGATTGTAATATTTTGTCTTATTGAACATTAACTAGGAACATCGTAAGACATAGAGTTGATCACAGAAAATTATAAATAGTCATTTGAAAACTTGTAAGAACTTTGAAATAATAATTAACTTAACTGTTAAAATGGAAATGAACTTTCATGAAGCAAATGCATTCACCTCTTCTCTTTTACATCTTGAATCTTTCATTTATTCAAACGCTTATTTCTCCCTACTCTTACCAGTGTTTTTATTAGGAAAGTATTTTGTTTGTAATAATATTCACATTGCACTGTAGTTACGACCCTGGTATGAAAACTCAATCATTCAATTCCTTGTTAAATTCACATCTGTATCATTTGAAGAAGTAATAACTCAACAATTCCTATTATGACTTTATATCCGGCTAGTTATCATGTGATTTATCCACCAATCAAAATACGACTTATACAATCTTCGCACTGTGCCAAAACCAATGACGTTCGACTGGTATAGGCAGTCTGGCGTCCTTATTGGTCTTATATCCGCCTAGTCCATCCACTTGAGTCCAGAACACCAATATCAGCTTCCTCTATGCAAATCGAATCGAATCATTTGTTTCACACATACTGGGGTTTATAAATCAATCAAACGGACTGCGACGGAGCATAAAATAGGAAATAACATTCATACACATTAACGCCAAAATGTGACTATGAATGTAGGAGGCAGTAGTTAATAAACTGAACATAGATTAAGAATCGTAAATCGTACAATAATAATATATAGGTTAAAATAAAGCTGTTAACAAGGGGAATATAGATATACACAGTCTAGTTACTGAATATTTATATCATAAGAATATATAAATAATATTAGTGCATTAATAGGTCTCAGAAGTTACTGGTGACTTATTCTTTTCTCGGATATAACATAGGGGAGTGGCAACATCTTGATTCACATGGGCTCCAATATCCCAAGGAAACAAATGGCATATGAATCAATTATTGGTAACCAGCTAACATGAGACCACATTCTTGTGGATTAGAGCTTTAGGTTAAAGGCTCTGGTTATGACCCCCTGAGAAACCCACCTGCTTCAGTTAGGGAACTCGAACATTCGATTTATATCCAATTATTGAATGGTTATATCATAAGAATGTATGGATAATATTAGTCAATTAATTTGTCTCAGACGGTACTCGTGATTTTATCTTCGCTCGGATATAACAAATCCTACTCACTTTTTTCTCAAAAAAGTTTGATTGTTTTCTTTCAACTTTTAAACATCACTAAATAATTTATCAATACATGGTTAACTTATTCTATAACCTGAAGTTAACATGAAATAAAATCGTAAATCATAGATATGAACAATTGACGAATCTCACAAAAAGACGAAACATGCGTTAAATTAGATTTCACTATGTTGATCAATTCATAAATCATTCATTTTCTTTTGTTTTAATAAAATTCTCCATCTCTCTCCTTTCTCACTCTCTTTCTTTCTTTAGATAATCTAATACAAATGATAAAAGATCATTCTCCATTAGATCACACTTTGTTATTAGATCCATCTCAAATTTATATTTTAAAATTCCCACCAGAATTAAATCGTACACTTTATCCAATTCAATTAATGAATTTAAACAAATTCTATCATCATTTTAATGAGATTGAATGTAAACGTATTGAACAAGTTCAATCTATTATGAATTCTTATTCAATGAATCCATGGTTTATTCTAGAATATTCTTTAAAACAAATTCAATGTTTATCTTATAAAAATTTAAATGACATTTTAAAATTCAAATATCAATTATTTAATGATTATTTAAAAAATTTAAAATTTGAAGATTTAAATTTAAAAAAAAAACAAAATCAATATAAACAAAATTATATTGATTTATTGAAAATGATTCAAGTAAGTATTAATAATCATTGTGATTAATATAATATAACAACTAATTGATGAATGAGTCAATCAAAGGTGTTTAAAAGAGATTTCAAGGTTACGATGCGAATTTCAGTGCTTGATGCTTTTCGTTCTTTCAAGTTCGTAAACAACAGTGAGTAGGACTTCCCTGACAGTGGCTGTGTACGCGTGACCATATGAGCGCATTTCGAGATGGAGAGTGGACTATACCCACCCTCGGCCATAACAGGGCATTCATGGGCAATATTACAGTTAAACACAAAAAAATACCTGTCAATTTTAAAAAGACTACGATCATTTATCCATACAGATTAACCTTAATATACTACTGAAGTCAATGGTGCAACTATAATTTATGGACAACCTCTAAGAAACGCTAAAATGACCTTGACAATATTCACCTATTTACTAAGGTTAAATGGCAGTTATAATATAGTTTGAGGAATGAGGATTAGCACTTACAGTCGAATGTTAGACTTGGGAACTAGATTTAGTATTTTCATCATGAATAGACACCAGCTATAATATCAAAATGGTATTTGTTATGTCTTTATGCTGGGCTAGTTATCACGTGATCTATTCGACAATCAAAATATGACTTATTCGCCCGTGTACTGTACTAAACTAACGACATCCAACCAGTCTGATCAGCCTATCGTCCTAATGGTTCGTTGTTCGTTTAACCCGTTCAGCTGAGTCCAGAATGCCAACTACAGCCTCCACTACGCGAATCATTCATTTCAGACATTCTGAGTTTATATATCAAACAAACACACTGCAACACACCATAAAATAGGAAATAACATACACAATAACGTCAAAAATGTGGCTATGAACGTGTAAGGCAGTGGTTAATAAACTGAACATAGCTTAAGAACAATAAACCATATACTAATGATCTAAAGGTTGAAATGAAGCTTATAACAGGGGAAATATGGATATACACAGTCTAGTTACTGAATATCTATACCACAAGAATATATAAATAATATTAGTCCATTAATAGATCTCAAACGCTACTCGTAATGTAATGTTCACTTGGATATAACAGTATTTAACCAAATCAATGAATGAATTTCATGTCAAAATCCAACATTTTCCATACTTAACTCCAAATGAGTCGTCTATAAATTATAATCTCACCAGTTTTTGTTTTATTACATATTCTAGATGAAGTTTACTTCAGTAAAGTAAATCATTTGACTATGAAGATTTCGTCGCTTTTCTGGACGTTATCATCAGTAATGAAATGTTCACATTTCTCCACATATAACTCATAGCTTATTCGTGTAGATCTTCATGTTGATTAGTTTCTAGTTGATCTTCAACTCATCATTATTTACTTTTTTTAATATTTTGATTATATCTCTTATTGACGAGACTCTATGGAAGACCTTTGAACGAATCTTGAATGTACTTCGGAAATATATATATATATATTACAAAAAAACCCAAAGAATTAAAGTGGTTCGAAGACTAATCATGATTTGAAAAAGTTTCAGAGGTACTGAAATAATAGTACATACGATAGAGGGACTCATCCATATGGCTCTATAATAGTCGACCTCTCGAGCCATGGTAGGGTCGTAAGAACGTTTTTGGCTTCGACCACATAACTTCAATATTGTCAGTTTGTACTCCAGTTGTAGGGTCCACAAATTAACGCTTATAAATAACGACATGATGCACACATCCAAGTTTGTGCAGGTATCCGTAGGCATCAGGTGCTGAAATTAGCGCCATCACCATGAAATCCTTTAAACGCTTCTAATTGACTCGTCTCATTCTCTCATTTGGTTTGGATATTTATTGTTCAATAATATGTACTTAGGATTGTGTTATTTTCATTCTGTTCATCTCATTTTTTTTCTTTTTTCAATCAATAGTTTGCAACTGATGAAGCACATTATAAATACTACGAAATGTGTATAAATTATAGAAATAATATAATAAAACAATATAAAATTGATAAAGAAGCATCATGCAATCAAACAATGATTGAACATGATAATACAGAACCAATTCTAAATCGAATTGAAAATGTAAAAAAAAGCACAAGAATTAAATCATCAAGAAGTTCAAAATCTAGTTCAAAAAGTCGATCGAATTCGAATCAACGAAGAAATTGAAAGAAAAATAATTAATTCTTTGTTTTACTCTCTTGTTTTTTCTACCTCTCCTCAGCTCCCGTCGTCGTCGTCGTCGTTAATAAATTGTTGTATCACTGATTGAAATCATGAGTCAATTGGAGCTAGATCAGCATGGAAAACCTGGAAACACTGGACAGCCGTTACGTCCTTGTATGGGACACCTCAGTAGCAGTGCGCATCCACGATCCCTCACCCCGTGAGGTTCAAACCGATGACGTGTCAGTCTCACGCCAGGCGCTTAGCCAACTAAACCATGATGGTCTAGCTTCAATTGACTCATGATTTCGATCAGTGAAATTTCTAAATATTTCCACAAAACCCCTTCTGGTTAGTATCGATAAGATTTCTCTCCTCACAAGATTTGAACCCAGGACATATCAGTCTCTGGATTGTGGATACGCAGTGTTGAGGAGTCCCATAATAGGACAAAATGGCTATCCAATGCTTTCATGTTTTCCATGGTGGTTTAGCTTCAATTCACTCATGAATTGAACTATTGAAAATACTATAATATCCACAAAGATCCCTTCTTATGTGAATATTTTTATTTACATGATCTAATTCTATCACTTTGTGTGAATGTCATACTTTTACATAAGGTCTGTCGTGTAATGAATACTACATTTGTAACACTCAGTGATGTCGGATAGAAACTTATAAGAATATCATTCCTGTCAAAAAGTCAGATAATAAGTTTTGGAAAGGATGAAACTTAGATCTAGGACTATTAGTTGATTATCTTCAAACATCTTAAATCGGACAAACAAAACTTCAACATCAGATCATTTATATTAGTGGATGCACTGTTGACTAGTGAGCGTGATACTAGTTACTATGAGGTGATAGACTATTATGAATCTACCTC
>NW_026137117.1:0-97803 GCF_000699445.3 Schistosoma haematobium
GAGAGTGGAGTCACTTCCTAGCAGTTGGCATATGATGCGTCTTTGAACACCTTCTACTCTTATCTTGTCTGTGTTCTCCGTGTTGGAGAAGATAAAAGAGCAGTATTTAAGGGAAGGTCGTACACACATTTTATAGAGGGTAAGCATAGCCTCTGTTGTGAAGAAAGTATTCGTTACGAAACCAGTTAACCGTCTAGATTTAAAAATAATAGAGGAGGCATGTTCTTCGAAGTTTAGGCTTCCTGTGTAATTAATTTCTAGATGGTGTACTGACTTCAGTGTCTAGATTCTACTTTTATTTAAGTAGATTTGCAGTTCATAAGGATGCCGCATTAGTGGACGAGAGTTCAACGAATAGCTGAAGCTCTTTACAGTTTAGTAACAAGGTTATTAGCCTTTTGAATTTGGTAAAACTGTCACAGTTACGGATAGGTATTGGCAACCTGTTCTACAATAAACTATACCACACTGTAAAAACTTACAACGCATTTGTTTTTTGATATTTTACGGTATGTGGTGTATATATGTGTTGTTTCTTAGTCTATAGGCTAGTTCATGGATCATAGTTGGGCAGGAGGTTAGAAATGAGAGTCAATTTATTGCTTTGTAAAGAAATATTAGATCGTTGCTTAACCTACGGTGCCACAAAGCTTCTTAAGAGAGGTGTTTACATCTATCTGTGTAATGGAGAGTGGAGTCACTTCCTAGCAGTTGGCATATGATGCGTCATTGAACACCTTCTACTCTTATCTTGTCTGTGTTCTCCGTGTTGGAGAAGATAAAAGAGCAGTATTTAAGGGAAGGTCGTACACACATTTTATAGAGGGTAAGCATAGCCTCTGTTGTGAAGAAAGTATTCGTTACGAAACCAGTTAACCGTCTAGATTTAAAAATAATAGAGGAGGCATGTTCTTCGAAGTTTAGGCTTCCTGTGTAATTAATTTCTAGATGGTGTACTGACTTCAGTGTCTAGATTCTACTTTTATTTAAGTAGATTTGCAGTTCATAAGGATGCCGCATTAGTGGACGAGAGTTCAACGAATAGCTGAAGCTCTTTACAGTTTAGTAACAAGGTTATTAGCCTTTTGAATTTGGTAAAACTGTCACAGTTACGGATAGGTATTGGCAACCTGTTCTACAATAAACTATACCACACTGTAAAAAACTTACAACGCATTTGTTTTTTGATATTTTACGGTATGTGGTGTATATATGTGTTGTTTCTTAGTCTATAGGCTAGTTCATGGATCATAGTTGGGCAGGAGGTTAGAAATGAGAGTCAATTTATTGCTTTGTAAAGAAATATTAGATCGTTGCTTAACCTACGGTGCCACAAAGCTTCTTAAGAGAGGTGTTTACATCTATCTGTGTAATGGAGAGTGGAGTCACTTCCTAGCAGTTGGCATATGATGCGTCTTTGAACACCTTCTACTCTTATCTTGTCTGTGTTCTCCGTGTTGGAGAAGATAAAAGAGCAGTATTTAAGGGAAGGTCGTACACACATTTTATAGAGGGTAAGCATAGCCTCTGTTGTGAAGAAAGTATTCGTTACGAAACCAGTTAACCGTCTAGATTTAAAAATAATAGAGGAGGCATGTTCTTCGAAGTTTAGGCTTCCTGTGTAATTAATTTCTAGATGGTGTACTGACTTCAGTGTCTAGATTCTACTTTTATTTAAGTAGATTTGCAGTTCATAAGGATGCCGCATTAGTGGACGAGAGTTCAACGAATAGCTGAAGCTCTTTACAGTTTAGTAACAAGGTTATTAGCCTTTTGAATTTGGTAAAACTGTCACAGTTACGAATAGGTATTGGCAACCTGTTCTACAATAAACTATACCACACTGTAAAAAACTTACAACGCATTTGTTTTTTGATATTTTACGGTATGTGGTGTATATATGTGTTGTTTCTTAGTCTATAGGCTAGTTCATGGATCATAGTTGGGCAGGAGGTTAGAAATGAGAGTCAATTTATTGCTTTGTAAAGAAATATTAGATCGTTGCTTAACCTACGGTGCCACAAAGCTTCTTAAGAGAGGTGTTTACATCTATCTGTGTAATGGAGAGTGGAGTCACTTCCTAGCAGTTGGCATATGATGCGTCTTTGAACACCTTCTACTCTTATCTTGTCTGTGTTCTCCGTGTTGGAGAAGATAAAAGAGCAGTATTTAAGGGAAGGTCGTACACACATTTTATAGAGGGTAAGCATAGCCTCTGTTGTGAAGAAAGTATTCGTTACGAAACCAGTTAACCGTCTAGATTTAAAAATAATAGAGGAGGCATGTTCTTCGAAGTTTAGGCTTCCTGTGTAATTAATTTCTAGATGGTGTACTGACTTCAGTGTCTAGATTCTACTTTTATTTAAGTAGATTTGCAGTTCATAAGGATGCCGCATTAGTGGACGAGAGTTCAACGAATAGCTGAAGCTCTTTACAGTTTAGTAACAAGGTTATTAGCCTTTTGAATTTGGTAAAACTGTCACAGTTACGGATAGGTATTGGCAACCTGTTCTACAATAAACTATACCACACTGTAAAAAACTTACAACGCATTTGTTTTTTGATATTTTACGGTATGTGGTGTATATATGTGTTGTTTCTTAGTCTATAGGCTAGTTCATGGATCATAGTTGGGCAGGAGGTTAGAAATGAGAGTCAATTTATTGCTTTGTAAAGAAATATTAGATCGTTGCTTAACCTACGGTGCCACAAAGCTTCTTAAGAGAGGTGTTTACATCTATCTGTGTAATGGAGAGTGGAGTCACTTCCTAGCAGTTGGCATATGATGCGTCATTGAACACCTTCTACTCTTATCTTGTCTGTGTTCTCCGTGTTGGAGAAGATAAAAGAGCAGTATTTAAGGGAAGGTCGTACACACATTTTATAGAGGGTAAGCATAGCCTCTGTTGTGAAGAAAGTATTCGTTACGAAACCAGTTAACCGTCTAGATTTAAAAATAATAGAGGAGGCATGTTCTTCGAAGTTTAGGCTTCCTGTGTAATTAATTTCTAGATGGTGTACTGACTTCAGTGTCTAGATTCTACTTTTATTTAAGTAGATTTGCAGTTCATAAGGATGCCGCATTAGTGGACGAGAGTTCAACGAATAGCTGAAGCTCTTTACAGTTTAGTAACAAGGTTATTAGCCTTTTGAATTTGGTAAAACTGTCACAGTTACGGATAGGTATTGGCAACCTGTTCTACAATAAACTATACCACACTGTAAAAACTTACAACGCATTTGTTTTTTGATATTTTACGGTATGTGGTGTATATATGTGTTGTTTCTTAGTCTATAGGCTAGTTCATGGATCATAGTTGGGCAGGAGGTTAGAAATGAGAGTCAATTTATTGCTTTGTAAAGAAATATTAGATCGTTGCTTAACCTACGGTGCCACAAAGCTTCTTAAGAGAGGTGTTTACATCTATCTGTGTAATGGAGAGTGGAGTCACTTCCTAGCAGTTGGCATATGATGCGTCTTTGAACACCTTCTACTCTTATCTTGTCTGTGTTCTCCGTGTTGGAGAAGATAAAAGAGCAGTATTTAAGGGAAGGTCGTACACACATTTTATAGAGGGTAAGCATAGCCTCTGTTGTGAAGAAAGTATTCGTTACGAAACCAGTTAACCGTCTAGATTTAAAAATAATAGAGGAGGCATGTTCTTCGAAGTTTAGGCTTCCTGTGTAATTAATTTCTAGATGGTGTACTGACTTCAGTGTCTAGATTCTACTTTTATTTAAGTAGATTTGCAGTTCATAAGGATGCCGCATTAGTGGACGAGAGTTCAACGAATAGCTGAAGCTCTTTACAGTTTAGTAACAAGGTTATTAGCCTTTTGAATTTGGTAAAACTGTCACAGTTACGAATAGGTATTGGCAACCTGTTCTACAATAAACTATACCACACTGTAAAAAACTTACAACGCATTTGTTTTTTGATATTTTACGGTATGTGGTGTATATATGTGTTGTTTCTTAGTCTATAGGCTAGTTCATGGATCATAGTTGGGCAGGAGGTTAGAAATGAGAGTCAATTTATTGCTTTGTAAAGAAATATTAGATCGTTGCTTAACCTACGGTGCCACAAAGCTTCTTAAGAGAGGTGTTTACATCTATCTGTGTAATGGAGAGTGGAGTCACTTCCTAGCAGTTGGCATATGATGCGTCTTTGAACACCTTCTACTCTTATCTTGTCTGTGTTCTCCGTGTTGGAGAAGATAAAAGAGCAGTATTTAAGGGAAGGTCGTACACACATTTTATAGAGGGTAAGCATAGCCTCTGTTGTGAAGAAAGTATTCGTTACGAAACCAGTTAACCGTCTAGATTTAAAAATAATAGAGGAGGCATGTTCTTCGAAGTTTAGGCTTCCTGTGTAATTAATTTCTAGATGGTGTACTGACTTCAGTGTCTAGATTCTACTTTTATTTAAGTAGATTTGCAGTTCATAAGGATGCCGCATTAGTGGACGAGAGTTCAACGAATAGCTGAAGCTCTTTACAGTTTAGTAACAAGGTTATTAGCCTTTTGAATTTGGTAAAACTGTCACAGTTACGGATAGGTATTGGCAACCTGTTCTACAATAAACTATACCACACTGTAAAAAACTTACAACGCATTTGTTTTTTGATATTTTACGGTATGTGGTGTATATATGTGTTGTTTCTTAGTCTATAGGCTAGTTCATGGATCATAGTTGGGCAGGAGGTTAGAAATGAGAGTCAATTTATTGCTTTGTAAAGAAATATTAGATCGTTGCTTAACCTACGGTGCCACAAAGCTTCTTAAGAGAGGTGTTTACATCTATCTGTGTAATGGAGAGTGGAGTCACTTCCTAGCAGTTGGCATATGATGCGTCATTGAACACCTTCTACTCTTATCTTGTCTGTGTTCTCCGTGTTGGAGAAGATAAAAGAGCAGTATTTAAGGGAAGGTCGTACACACATTTTATAGAGGGTAAGCATAGCCTCTGTTGTGAAGAAAGTATTCGTTACGAAACCAGTTAACCGTCTAGATTTAAAAATAATAGAGGAGGCATGTTCTTCGAAGTTTAGGCTTCCTGTGTAATTAATTTCTAGATGGTGTACTGACTTCAGTGTCTAGATTCTACTTTTATTTAAGTAGATTTGCAGTTCATAAGGATGCCGCATTAGTGGACGAGAGTTCAACGAATAGCTGAAGCTCTTTACAGTTTAGTAACAAGGTTATTAGCCTTTTGAATTTGGTAAAACTGTCACAGTTACGGATAGGTATTGGCAACCTGTTCTACAATAAACTATACCACACTGTAAAAAACTTACAACGCATTTGTTTTTTGATATTTTACGGTATGTGGTGTATATATGTGTTGTTTCTTAGTCTATAGGCTAGTTCATGGATCATAGTTGGGCAGGAGGTTAGAAATGAGAGTCAATTTATTGCTTTGTAAAGAAATATTAGATCGTTGCTTAACCTACGGTGCCACAAAGCTTCTTAAGAGAGGTGTTTACATCTATCTGTGTAATGGAGAGTGGAGTCACTTCCTAGCAGTTGGCATATGATGCGTCTTTGAACACCTTCTACTCTTATCTTGTCTGTGTTCTCCGTGTTGGAGAAGATAAAAGAGCAGTATTTAAGGGAAGGTCGTACACACATTTTATAGAGGGTAAGCATAGCCTCTGTTGTGAAGAAAGTATTCGTTACGAAACCAGTTAACCGTCTAGATTTAAAAATAATAGAGGAGGCATGTTCTTCGAAGTTTAGGCTTCCTGTGTAATTAATTTCTAGATGGTGTACTGACTTCAGTGTCTAGATTCTACTTTTATTTAAGTAGATTTGCAGTTCATAAGGATGCCGCATTAGTGGACGAGAGTTCAACGAATAGCTGAAGCTCTTTACAGTTTAGTAACAAGGTTATTAGCCTTTTGAATTTGGTAAAACTGTCACAGTTACGGATAGGTATTGGCAACCTGTTCTACAATAAACTATACCACACTGTAAAAAACTTACAACGCATTTGTTTTTTGATATTTTACGGTATGTGGTGTATATATGTGTTGTTTCTTAGTCTATAGGCTAGTTCATGGATCATAGTTGGGCAGGAGGTTAGAAATGAGAGTCAATTTATTGCTTTGTAAAGAAATATTAGATCGTTGCTTAACCTACGGTGCCACAAAGCTTCTTAAGAGAGGTGTTTACATCTATCTGTGTAATGGAGAGTGGAGTCACTTCCTAGCAGTTGGCATATGATGCGTCTTTGAACACCTTCTACTCTTATCTTGTCTGTGTTCTCCGTGTTGGAGAAGATAAAAGAGCAGTATTTAAGGGAAGGTCGTACACACATTTTATAGAGGGTAAGCATAGCCTCTGTTGTGAAGAAAGTATTCGTTACGAAACCAGTTAACCGTCTAGATTTAAAAATAATAGAGGAGGCATGTTCTTCGAAGTTTAGGCTTCCTGTGTAATTAATTTCTAGATGGTGTACTGACTTCAGTGTCTAGATTCTACTTTTATTTAAGTAGATTTGCAGTTCATAAGGATGCCGCATTAGTGGACGAGAGTTCAACGAATAGCTGAAGCTCTTTACAGTTTAGTAACAAGGTTATTAGCCTTTTGAATTTGGTAAAACTGTCACAGTTACGGATAGGTATTGGCAACCTGTTCTACAATAAACTATACCACACTGTAAAAAACTTACAACGCATTTGTTTTTTGATATTTTACGGTATGTGGTGTATATATGTGTTGTTTCTTAGTCTATAGGCTAGTTCATGGATCATAGTTGGGCAGGAGGTTAGAAATGAGAGTCAATTTATTGCTTTGTAAAGAAATATTAGATCGTTGCTTAACCTACGGTGCCACAAAGCTTCTTAAGAGAGGTGTTTACATCTATCTGTGTAATGGAGAGTGGAGTCACTTCCTAGCAGTTGGCATATGATGCGTCATTGAACACCTTCTACTCTTATCTTGTCTGTGTTCTCCGTGTTGGAGAAGATAAAAGAGCAGTATTTAAGGGAAGGTCGTACACACATTTTATAGAGGGTAAGCATAGCCTCTGTTGTGAAGAAAGTATTCGTTACGAAACCAGTTAACCGTCTAGATTTAAAAATAATAGAGGAGGCATGTTCTTCGAAGTTTAGGCTTCCTGTGTAATTAATTTCTAGATGGTGTACTGACTTCAGTGTCTAGATTCTACTTTTATTTAAGTAGATTTGCAGTTCATAAGGATGCCGCATTAGTGGACGAGAGTTCAACGAATAGCTGAAGCTCTTTACAGTTTAGTAACAAGGTTATTAGCCTTTTGAATTTGGTAAAACTGTCACAGTTACGGATAGGTATTGGCAACCTGTTCTACAATAAACTATACCACACTGTAAAAAACTTACAACGCATTTGTTTTTTGATATTTTACGGTATGTGGTGTATATATGTGTTGTTTCTTAGTCTATAGGCTAGTTCATGGATCATAGTTGGGCAGGAGGTTAGAAATGAGAGTCAATTTATTGCTTTGTAAAGAAATATTAGATCGTTGCTTAACCTACGGTGCCACAAAGCTTCTTAAGAGAGGTGTTTACATCTATCTGTGTAATGGAGAGTGGAGTCACTTCCTAGCAGTTGGCATATGATGCGTCTTTGAACACCTTCTACTCTTATCTTGTCTGTGTTCTCCGTGTTGGAGAAGATAAAAGAGCAGTATTTAAGGGAAGGTCGTACACACATTTTATAGAGGGTAAGCATAGCCTCTGTTGTGAAGAAAGTATTCGTTACGAAACCAGTTAACCGTCTAGATTTAAAAATAATAGAGGAGGCATGTTCTTCGAAGTTTAGGCTTCCTGTGTAATTAATTTCTAGATGGTGTACTGACTTCAGTGTCTAGATTCTACTTTTATTTAAGTAGATTTGCAGTTCATAAGGATGCCGCATTAGTGGACGAGAGTTCAACGAATAGCTGAAGCTCTTTACAGTTTAGTAACAAGGTTATTAGCCTTTTGAATTTGGTAAAACTGTCACAGTTACGAATAGGTATTGGCAACCTGTTCTACAATAAACTATACCACACTGTAAAAAACTTACAACGCATTTGTTTTTGATATTTTACGGTATGTGGTGTATATATGTGTTGTTTCTTAGTCTATAGGCTAGTTCATGGATCATAGTTGGGCAGGAGGTTAGAAATGAGAGTCAATTTATTGCTTTGTAAAGAAATATTAGATCGTTGCTTAACCTACGGTGCCACAAAGCTTCTTAAGAGAGGTGTTTACATCTATCTGTGTAATGGAGAGTGGAGTCACTTCCTAGCAGTTGGCATATGATGCGTCTTTGAACACCTTCTACTCTTATCTTGTCTGTGTTCTCCGTGTTGGAGAAGATAAAAGAGCAGTATTTAAGGGAAGGTCGTACACACATTTTATAGAGGGTAAGCATAGCCTCTGTTGTGAAGAAAGTATTCGTTACGAAACCAGTTAACCGTCTAGATTTAAAAATAATAGAGGAGGCATGTTCTTCGAAGTTTAGGCTTCCTGTGTAATTAATTTCTAGATGGTGTACTGACTTCAGTGTCTAGATTCTACTTTTATTTAAGTAGATTTGCAGTTCATAAGGATGCCGCATTAGTGGACGAGAGTTCAACGAATAGCTGAAGCTCTTTACAGTTTAGTAACAAGGTTATTAGCCTTTTGAATTTGGTAAAACTGTCACAGTTACGGATAGGTATTGGCAACCTGTTCTACAATAAACTATACCACACTGTAAAAACTTACAACGCATTTGTTTTTTGATATTTTACGGTATGTGGTGTATATATGTGTTGTTTCTTAGTCTATAGGCTAGTTCATGGATCATAGTTGGGCAGGAGGTTAGAAATGAGAGTCAATTTATTGCTTTGTAAAGAAATATTAGATCGTTGCTTAACCTACGGTGCCACAAAGCTTCTTAAGAGAGGTGTTTACATCTATCTGTGTAATGGAGAGTGGAGTCACTTCCTAGCAGTTGGCATATGATGCGTCATTGAACACCTTCTACTCTTATCTTGTCTGTGTTCTCCGTGTTAGAGAAGATAAAAGAGCAGTATTTAAGGGAAGGTCGTACACACATTTTATAGAGGGTAAGCATAGCCTCTGTTGTGAAGAAAGTATTCGTTACGAAACCAGTTAACCGTCTAGATTTAAAAATAATAGAGGAGGCATGTTCTTCGAAGTTTAGGCTTCCTGTGTAATTAATTTCTAGATGGTGTACTGACTTCAGTGTCTAGATTCTACTTTTATTTAAGTAGATTTGCAGTTCATAAGGATGCCGCATTAGTGGACGAGAGTTCAACGAATAGCTGAAGCTCTTTACAGTTTAGTAACAAGGTTATTAGCCTTTTGAATTTGGTAAAACTGTCACAGTTACGGATAGGTATTGGCAACCTGTTCTACAATAAACTATACCACACTGTAAAAAACTTACAACGCATTTGTTTTTGATATTTTACGGTATGTGGTGTATATATGTGTTGTTTCTTAGTCTATAGGCTAGTTCATGGATCATAGTTGGGCAGGAGGTTAGAAATGAGAGTCAATTTATTGCTTTGTAAAGAAATATTAGATCGTTGCTTAACCTACGGTGCCACAAAGCTTCTTAAGAGAGGTGTTTACATCTATCTGTGTAATGGAGAGTGGAGTCACTTCCTAGCAGTTGGCATATGATGCGTCTTTGAACACCTTCTACTCTTATCTTGTCTGTGTTCTCCGTGTTGGAGAAGATAAAAGAGCAGTATTTAAGGGAAGGTCGTACACACATTTTATAGAGGGTAAGCATAGCCTCTGTTGTGAAGAAAGTATTCGTTACGAAACCAGTTAACCGTCTAGATTTAAAAATAATAGAGGAGGCATGTTCTTCGAAGTTTAGGCTTCCTGTGTAATTAATTTCTAGATGGTGTACTGACTTCAGTGTCTAGATTCTACTTTTATTTAAGTAGATTTGCAGTTCATAAGGATGCCGCATTAGTGGACGAGAGTTCAACGAATAGCTGAAGCTCTTTACAGTTTAGTAACAAGGTTATTAGCCTTTTGAATTTGGTAAAACTGTCACAGTTACGGATAGGTATTGGCAACCTGTTCTACAATAAACTATACCACACTGTAAAAAACTTACAACGCATTTGTTTTTTGATATTTTACGGTATGTGGTGTATATATGTGTTGTTTCTTAGTCTATAGGCTAGTTCATGGATCATAGTTGGGCAGGAGGTTAGAAATGAGAGTCAATTTATTGCTTTGTAAAGAAATATTAGATCGTTGCTTAACCTACGGTGCCACAAAGCTTCTTAAGAGAGGTGTTTACATCTATCTGTGTAATGGAGAGTGGAGTCACTTCCTAGCAGTTGGCATATGATGCGTCTTTGAACACCTTCTACTCTTATCTTGTCTGTGTTCTCCGTGTTGGAGAAGATAAAAGAGCAGTATTTAAGGGAAGGTCGTACACACATTTTATAGAGGGTAAGCATAGCCTCTGTTGTGAAGAAAGTATTCGTTACGAAACCAGTTAACCGTCTAGATTTAAAAATAATAGAGGAGGCATGTTCTTCGAAGTTTAGGCTTCCTGTGTAATTAATTTCTAGATGGTGTACTGACTTCAGTGTCTAGATTCTACTTTTATTTAAGTAGATTTGCAGTTCATAAGGATGCCGCATTAGTGGACGAGAGTTCAACGAATAGCTGAAGCTCTTTACAGTTTAGTAACAAGGTTATTAGCCTTTTGAATTTGGTAAAACTGTCACAGTTACGGATAGGTATTGGCAACCTGTTCTACAATAAACTATACCACACTGTAAAAAACTTACAACGCATTTGTTTTTGATATTTTACGGTATGTGGTGTATATATGTGTTGTTTCTTAGTCTATAGGCTAGTTCATGGATCATAGTTGGGCAGGAGGTTAGAAATGAGAGTCAATTTATTGCTTTGTAAAGAAATATTAGATCGTTGCTTAACCTACGGTGCCACAAAGCTTCTTAAGAGAGGTGTTTACATCTATCTGTGTAATGGAGAGTGGAGTCACTTCCTAGCAGTTGGCATATGATGCGTCTTTGAACACCTTCTACTCTTATCTTGTCTGTGTTCTCCGTGTTGGAGAAGATAAAAGAGCAGTATTTAAGGGAAGGTCGTACACACATTTTATAGAGGGTAAGCATAGCCTCTGTTGTGAAGAAAGTATTCGTTACGAAACCAGTTAACCGTCTAGATTTAAAAATAATAGAGGAGGCATGTTCTTCGAAGTTTAGGCTTCCTGTGTAATTAATTTCTAGATGGTGTACTGACTTCAGTGTCTAGATTCTACTTTTATTTAAGTAGATTTGCAGTTCATAAGGATGCCGCATTAGTGGACGAGAGTTCAACGAATAGCTGAAGCTCTTTACAGTTTAGTAACAAGGTTATTAGCCTTTTGAATTTGGTAAAACTGTCACAGTTACGGATAGGTATTGGCAACCTGTTCTACAATAAACTATACCACACTGTAAAAAACTTACAACGCATTTGTTTTTTGATATTTTACGGTATGTGGTGTATATATGTGTTGTTTCTTAGTCTATAGGCTAGTTCATGGATCATAGTTGGGCAGGAGGTTAGAAATGAGAGTCAATTTATTGCTTTGTAAAGAAATATTAGATCGTTGCTTAACCTACGGTGCCACAAAGCTTCTTAAGAGAGGTGTTTACATCTATCTGTGTAATGGAGAGTGGAGTCACTTCCTAGCAGTTGGCATATGATGCGTCATTGAACACCTTCTACTCTTATCTTGTCTGTGTTCTCCGTGTTGGAGAAGATAAAAGAGCAGTATTTAAGGGAAGGTCGTACACACATTTTATAGAGGGTAAGCATAGCCTCTGTTGTGAAGAAAGTATTCGTTACGAAACCAGTTAACCGTCTAGATTTAAAAATAATAGAGGAGGCATGTTCTTCGAAGTTTAGGCTTCCTGTGTAATTAATTTCTAGATGGTGTACTGACTTCAGTGTCTAGATTCTACTTTTATTTAAGTAGATTTGCAGTTCATAAGGATGCCGCATTAGTGGACGAGAGTTCAACGAATAGCTGAAGCTCTTTACAGTTTAGTAACAAGGTTATTAGCCTTTTGAATTTGGTAAAACTGTCACAGTTACGGATAGGTATTGGCAACCTGTTCTACAATAAACTATACCACACTGTAAAAAACTTACAACGCATTTGTTTTTTGATATTTTACGGTATGTGGTGTATATATGTGTTGTTTCTTAGTCTATAGGCTAGTTCATGGATCATAGTTGGGCAGGAGGTTAGAAATGAGAGTCAATTTATTGCTTTGTAAAGAAATATTAGATCGTTGCTTAACCTACGGTGCCACAAAGCTTCTTAAGAGAGGTGTTTACATCTATCTGTGTAATGGAGAGTGGAGTCACTTCCTAGCAGTTGGCATATGATGCGTCTTTGAACACCTTCTACTCTTATCTTGTCTGTGTTCTCCGTGTTGGAGAAGATAAAAGAGCAGTATTTAAGGGAAGGTCGTACACACATTTTATAGAGGGTAAGCATAGCCTCTGTTGTGAAGAAAGTATTCGTTACGAAACCAGTTAACCGTCTAGATTTAAAAATAATAGAGGAGGCATGTTCTTCGAAGTTTAGGCTTCCTGTGTAATTAATTTCTAGATGGTGTACTGACTTCAGTGTCTAGATTCTACTTTTATTTAAGTAGATTTGCAGTTCATAAGGATGCCGCATTAGTGGACGAGAGTTCAACGAATAGCTGAAGCTCTTTACAGTTTAGTAACAAGGTTATTAGCCTTTTGAATTTGGTAAAACTGTCACAGTTACGGATAGGTATTGGCAACCTGTTCTACAATAAACTATACCACACTGTAAAAAACTTACAACGCATTTGTTTTTTGATATTTTACGGTATGTGGTGTATATATGTGTTGTTTCTTAGTCTATAGGCTAGTTCATGGATCATAGTTGGGCAGGAGGTTAGAAATGAGAGTCAATTTATTGCTTTGTAAAGAAATATTAGATCGTTGCTTAACCTACGGTGCCACAAAGCTTCTTAAGAGAGGTGTTTACATCTATCTGTGTAATGGAGAGTGGAGTCACTTCCTAGCAGTTGGCATATGATGCGTCTTTGAACACCTTCTACTCTTATCTTGTCTGTGTTCTCCGTGTTGGAGAAGATAAAAGAGCAGTATTTAAGGGAAGGTCGTACACACATTTTATAGAGGGTAAGCATAGCCTCTGTTGTGAAGAAAGTATTCGTTACGAAACCAGTTAACCGTCTAGATTTAAAAATAATAGAGGAGGCATGTTCTTCGAAGTTTAGGCTTCCTGTGTAATTAATTTCTAGATGGTGTACTGACTTCAGTGTCTAGATTCTACTTTTATTTAAGTAGATTTGCAGTTCATAAGGATGCCGCATTAGTGGACGAGAGTTCAACGAATAGCTGAAGCTCTTTACAGTTTAGTAACAAGGTTATTAGCCTTTTGAATTTGGTAAAACTGTCACAGTTACGGATAGGTATTGGCAACCTGTTCTACAATAAACTATACCACACTGTAAAAAACTTACAACGCATTTGTTTTTTGATATTTTACGGTATGTGGTGTATATATGTGTTGTTTCTTAGTCTATAGGCTAGTTCATGGATCATAGTTGGGCAGGAGGTTAGAAATGAGAGTCAATTTATTGCTTTGTAAAGAAATATTAGATCGTTGCTTAACCTACGGTGCCACAAAGCTTCTTAAGAGAGGTGTTTACATCTATCTGTGTAATGGAGAGTGGAGTCACTTCCTAGCAGTTGGCATATGATGCGTCATTGAACACCTTCTACTCTTATCTTGTCTGTGTTCTCCGTGTTGGAGAAGATAAAAGAGCAGTATTTAAGGGAAGGTCGTACACACATTTTATAGAGGGTAAGCATAGCCTCTGTTGTGAAGAAAGTATTCGTTACGAAACCAGTTAACCGTCTAGATTTAAAAATAATAGAGGAGGCATGTTCTTCGAAGTTTAGGCTTCCTGTGTAATTAATTTCTAGATGGTGTACTGACTTCAGTGTCTAGATTCTACTTTTATTTAAGTAGATTTGCAGTTCATAAGGATGCCGCATTAGTGGACGAGAGTTCAACGAATAGCTGAAGCTCTTTACAGTTTAGTAACAAGGTTATTAGCCTTTTGAATTTGGTAAAACTGTCACAGTTACGGATAGGTATTGGCAACCTGTTCTACAATAAACTATACCACACTGTAAAAAACTTACAACGCATTTGTTTTTTGATATTTTACGGTATGTGGTGTATATATGTGTTGTTTCTTAGTCTATAGGCTAGTTCATGGATCATAGTTGGGCAGGAGGTTAGAAATGAGAGTCAATTTATTGCTTTGTAAAGAAATATTAGATCGTTGCTTAACCTACGGTGCCACAAAGCTTCTTAAGAGAGGTGTTTACATCTATCTGTGTAATGGAGAGTGGAGTCACTTCCTAGCAGTTGGCATATGATGCGTCATTGAACACCTTCTACTCTTATCTTGTCTGTGTTCTCCGTGTTGGAGAAGATAAAAGAGCAGTATTTAAGGGAAGGTCGTACACACATTTTATAGAGGGTAAGCATAGCCTCTGTTGTGAAGAAAGTATTCGTTACGAAACCAGTTAACCGTCTAGATTTAAAAATAATAGAGGAGGCATGTTCTTCGAAGTTTAGGCTTCCTGTGTAATTAATTTCTAGATGGTGTACTGACTTCAGTGTCTAGATTCTACTTTTATTTAAGTAGATTTGCAGTTCATAAGGATGCCGCATTAGTGGACGAGAGTTCAACGAATAGCTGAAGCTCTTTACAGTTTAGTAACAAGGTTATTAGCCTTTTGAATTTGGTAAAACTGTCACAGTTACGAATAGGTATTGGCAACCTGTTCTACAATAAACTATACCACACTGTAAAAAACTTACAACGCATTTGTTTTTTGATATTTTACGGTATGTGGTGTATATATGTGTTGTTTCTTAGTCTATAGGCTAGTTCATGGATCATAGTTGGGCAGGAGGTTAGAAATGAGAGTCAATTTATTGCTTTGTAAAGAAATATTAGATCGTTGCTTAACCTACGGTGCCACAAAGCTTCTTAAGAGAGGTGTTTACATCTATCTGTGTAATGGAGAGTGGAGTCACTTCCTAGCAGTTGGCATATGATGCGTCTTTGAACACCTTCTACTCTTATCTTGTCTGTGTTCTCCGTGTTGGAGAAGATAAAAGAGCAGTATTTAAGGGAAGGTCGTACACACATTTTATAGAGGGTAAGCATAGCCTCTGTTGTGAAGAAAGTATTCGTTACGAAACCAGTTAACCGTCTAGATTTAAAAATAATAGAGGAGGCATGTTCTTCGAAGTTTAGGCTTCCTGTGTAATTAATTTCTAGATGGTGTACTGACTTCAGTGTCTAGATTCTACTTTTATTTAAGTAGATTTGCAGTTCATAAGGATGCCGCATTAGTGGACGAGAGTTCAACGAATAGCTGAAGCTCTTTACAGTTTAGTAACAAGGTTATTAGCCTTTTGAATTTGGTAAAACTGTCACAGTTACGGATAGGTATTGGCAACCTGTTCTACAATAAACTATACCACACTGTAAAAAACTTACAACGCATTTGTTTTTTGATATTTTACGGTATGTGGTGTATATATGTGTTGTTTCTTAGTCTATAGGCTAGTTCATGGATCATAGTTGGGCAGGAGGTTAGAAATGAGAGTCAATTTATTGCTTTGTAAAGAAATATTAGATCGTTGCTTAACCTACGGTGCCACAAAGCTTCTTAAGAGAGGTGTTTACATCTATCTGTGTAATGGAGAGTGGAGTCACTTCCTAGCAGTTGGCATATGATGCGTCTTTGAACACCTTCTACTCTTATCTTGTCTGTGTTCTCCGTGTTGGAGAAGATAAAAGAGCAGTATTTAAGGGAAGGTCGTACACACATTTTATAGAGGGTAAGCATAGCCTCTGTTGTGAAGAAAGTATTCGTTACGAAACCAGTTAACCGTCTAGATTTAAAAATAATAGAGGAGGCATGTTCTTCGAAGTTTAGGCTTCCTGTGTAATTAATTTCTAGATGGTGTACTGACTTCAGTGTCTAGATTCTACTTTTATTTAAGTAGATTTGCAGTTCATAAGGATGCCGCATTAGTGGACGAGAGTTCAACGAATAGCTGAAGCTCTTTACAGTTTAGTAACAAGGTTATTAGCCTTTTGAATTTGGTAAAACTGTCACAGTTACGAATAGGTATTGGCAACCTGTTCTACAATAAACTATACCACACTGTAAAAAACTTACAACGCATTTGTTTTTTGATATTTTACGGTATGTGGTGTATATATGTGTTGTTTCTTAGTCTATAGGCTAGTTCATGGATCATAGTTGGGCAGGAGGTTAGAAATGAGAGTCAATTTATTGCTTTGTAAAGAAATATTAGATCGTTGCTTAACCTACGGTGCCACAAAGCTTCTTAAGAGAGGTGTTTACATCTATCTGTGTAATGGAGAGTGGAGTCACTTCCTAGCAGTTGGCATATGATGCGTCATTGAACACCTTCTACTCTTATCTTGTCTGTGTTCTCCGTGTTGGAGAAGATAAAAGAGCAGTATTTAAGGGAAGGTCGTACACACATTTTATAGAGGGTAAGCATAGCCTCTGTTGTGAAGAAAGTATTCGTTACGAAACCAGTTAACCGTCTAGATTTAAAAATAATAGAGGAGGCATGTTCTTCGAAGTTTAGGCTTCCTGTGTAATTAATTTCTAGATGGTGTACTGACTTCAGTGTCTAGATTCTACTTTTATTTAAGTAGATTTGCAGTTCATAAGGATGCCGCATTAGTGGACGAGAGTTCAACGAATAGCTGAAGCTCTTTACAGTTTAGTAACAAGGTTATTAGCCTTTTGAATTTGGTAAAACTGTCACAGTTACGAATAGGTATTGGCAACCTGTTCTACAATAAACTATACCACACTGTAAAAACTTACAACGCATTTGTTTTTTGATATTTTACGGTATGTGGTGTATATATGTGTTGTTTCTTAGTCTATAGGCTAGTTCATGGATCATAGTTGGGCAGGAGGTTAGAAATGAGAGTCAATTTATTGCTTTGTAAAGAAATATTAGATCGTTGCTTAACCTACGGTGCCACAAAGCTTCTTAAGAGAGGTGTTTACATCTATCTGTGTAATGGAGAGTGGAGTCACTTCCTAGCAGTTGGCATATGATGCGTCTTTGAACACCTTCTACTCTTATCTTGTCTGTGTTCTCCGTGTTGGAGAAGATAAAAGAGCAGTATTTAAGGGAAGGTCGTACACACATTTTATAGAGGGTAAGCATAGCCTCTGTTGTGAAGAAAGTATTCGTTACGAAACCAGTTAACCGTCTAGATTTAAAAATAATAGAGGAGGCATGTTCTTCGAAGTTTAGGCTTCCTGTGTAATTAATTTCTAGATGGTGTACTGACTTCAGTGTCTAGATTCTACTTTTATTTAAGTAGATTTGCAGTTCATAAGGATGCCGCATTAGTGGACGAGAGTTCAACGAATAGCTGAAGCTCTTTACAGTTTAGTAACAAGGTTATTAGCCTTTTGAATTTGGTAAAACTGTCACAGTTACGAATAGGTATTGGCAACCTGTTCTACAATAAACTATACCACACTGTAAAAAACTTACAACGCATTTGTTTTTTGATATTTTACGGTATGTGGTGTATATATGTGTTGTTTCTTAGTCTATAGGCTAGTTCATGGATCATAGTTGGGCAGGAGGTTAGAAATGAGAGTCAATTTATTGCTTTGTAAAGAAATATTAGATCGTTGCTTAACCTACGGTGCCACAAAGCTTCTTAAGAGAGGTGTTTACATCTATCTGTGTAATGGAGAGTGGAGTCACTTCCTAGCAGTTGGCATATGATGCGTCTTTGAACACCTTCTACTCTTATCTTGTCTGTGTTCTCCGTGTTGGAGAAGATAAAAGAGCAGTATTTAAGGGAAGGTCGTACACACATTTTATAGAGGGTAAGCATAGCCTCTGTTGTGAAGAAAGTATTCGTTACGAAACCAGTTAACCGTCTAGATTTAAAAATAATAGAGGAGGCATGTTCTTCGAAGTTTAGGCTTCCTGTGTAATTAATTTCTAGATGGTGTACTGACTTCAGTGTCTAGATTCTACTTTTATTTAAGTAGATTTGCAGTTCATAAGGATGCCGCATTAGTGGACGAGAGTTCAACGAATAGCTGAAGCTCTTTACAGTTTAGTAACAAGGTTATTAGCCTTTTGAATTTGGTAAAACTGTCACAGTTACGAATAGGTATTGGCAACCTGTTCTACAATAAACTATACCACACTGTAAAAAACTTACAACGCATTTGTTTTTTGATATTTTACGGTATGTGGTGTATATATGTGTTGTTTCTTAGTCTATAGGCTAGTTCATGGATCATAGTTGGGCAGGAGGTTAGAAATGAGAGTCAATTTATTGCTTTGTAAAGAAATATTAGATCGTTGCTTAACCTACGGTGCCACAAAGCTTCTTAAGAGAGGTGTTTACATCTATCTGTGTAATGGAGAGTGGAGTCACTTCCTAGCAGTTGGCATATGATGCGTCTTTGAACACCTTCTACTCTTATCTTGTCTGTGTTCTCCGTGTTGGAGAAGATAAAAGAGCAGTATTTAAGGGAAGGTCGTACACACATTTTATAGAGGGTAAGCATAGCCTCTGTTGTGAAGAAAGTATTCGTTACGAAACCAGTTAACCGTCTAGATTTAAAAATAATAGAGGAGGCATGTTCTTCGAAGTTTAGGCTTCCTGTGTAATTAATTTCTAGATGGTGTACTGACTTCAGTGTCTAGATTCTACTTTTATTTAAGTAGATTTGCAGTTCATAAGGATGCCGCATTAGTGGACGAGAGTTCAACGAATAGCTGAAGCTCTTTACAGTTTAGTAACAGGGTTATTAGCCTTTTGAATTTGGTAAAACTGTCACAGTTACGAATAGGTATTGGCAACCTGTTCTACAATAAACTATACCACACTGTAAAAAACTTACAACGCATTTGTTTTTTGATATTTTACGGTATGTGGTGTATATATGTGTTGTTTCTTAGTCTATAGGCTAGTTCATGGATCATAGTTGGGCAGGAGGTTAGAAATGAGAGTCAATTTATTGCTTTGTAAAGAAATATTAGATCGTTGCTTAACCTACGGTGCCACAAAGCTTCTTAAGAGAGGTGTTTACATCTATCTGTGTAATGGAGAGTGGAGTCACTTCCTAGCAGTTGGCATATGATGCGTCTTTGAACACCTTCTACTCTTATCTTGTCTGTGTTCTCCGTGTTGGAGAAGATAAAAGAGCAGTATTTAAGGGAAGGTCGTACACACATTTTATAGAGGGTAAGCATAGCCTCTGTTGTGAAGAAAGTATTCGTTACGAAACCAGTTAACCGTCTAGATTTAAAAATAATAGAGGAGGCATGTTCTTCGAAGTTTAGGCTTCCTGTGTAATTAATTTCTAGATGGTGTACTGACTTCAGTGTCTAGATTCTACTTTTATTTAAGTAGATTTGCAGTTCATAAGGATGCCGCATTAGTGGACGAGAGTTCAACGAATAGCTGAAGCTCTTTACAGTTTAGTAACAAGGTTATTAGCCTTTTGAATTTGGTAAAACTGTCACAGTTACGAATAGGTATTGGCAACCTGTTCTACAATAAACTATACCACACTGTAAAAAACTTACAACGCATTTGTTTTTTGATATTTTACGGTATGTGGTGTATATATGTGTTGTTTCTTAGTCTATAGGCTAGTTCATGGATCATAGTTGGGCAGGAGGTTAGAAATGAGAGTCAATTTATTGCTTTGTAAAGAAATATTAGATCGTTGCTTAACCTACGGTGCCACAAAGCTTCTTAAGAGAGGTGTTTACATCTATCTGTGTAATGGAGAGTGGAGTCACTTCCTAGCAGTTGGCATATGATGCGTCTTTGAACACCTTCTACTCTTATCTTGTCTGTGTTCTCCGTGTTGGAGAAGATAAAAGAGCAGTATTTAAGGGAAGGTCGTACACACATTTTATAGAGGGTAAGCATAGCCTCTGTTGTGAAGAAAGTATTCGTTACGAAACCAGTTAACCGTCTAGATTTAAAAATAATAGAGGAGGCATGTTCTTCGAAGTTTAGGCTTCCTGTGTAATTAATTTCTAGATGGTGTACTGACTTCAGTGTCTAGATTCTACTTTTATTTAAGTAGATTTGCAGTTCATAAGGATGCCGCATTAGTGGACGAGAGTTCAACGAATAGCTGAAGCTCTTTACAGTTTAGTAACAAGGTTATTAGCCTTTTGAATTTGGTAAAACTGTCACAGTTACGAATAGGTATTGGCAACCTGTTCTACAATAAACTATACCACACTGTAAAAAACTTACAACGCATTTGTTTTTTGATATTTTACGGTATGTGGTGTATATATGTGTTGTTTCTTAGTCTATAGGCTAGTTCATGGATCATAGTTGGGCAGGAGGTTAGAAATGAGAGTCAATTTATTGCTTTGTAAAGAAATATTAGATCGTTGCTTAACCTACGGTGCCACAAAGCTTCTTAAGAGAGGTGTTTACATCTATCTGTGTAATGGAGAGTGGAGTCACTTCCTAGCAGTTGGCATATGATGCGTCTTTGAACACCTTCTACTCTTATCTTGTCTGTGTTCTCCGTGTTGGAGAAGATAAAAGAGCAGTATTTAAGGGAAGGTCGTACACACATTTTATAGAGGGTAAGCATAGCCTCTGTTGTGAAGAAAGTATTCGTTACGAAACCAGTTAACCGTCTAGATTTAAAAATAATAGAGGAGGCATGTTCTTCGAAGTTTAGGCTTCCTGTGTAATTAATTTCTAGATGGTGTACTGACTTCAGTGTCTAGATTCTACTTTTATTTAAGTAGATTTGCAGTTCATAAGGATGCCGCATTAGTGGACGAGAGTTCAACGAATAGCTGAAGCTCTTTACAGTTTAGTAACAAGGTTATTAGCCTTTTGAATTTGGTAAAACTGTCACAGTTACGAATAGGTATTGGCAACCTGTTCTACAATAAACTATACCACACTGTAAAAACTTACAACGCATTTGTTTTTTGATATTTTACGGTATGTGGTGTATATATGTGTTGTTTCTTAGTCTATAGGCTAGTTCATGGATCATAGTTGGGCAGGAGGTTAGAAATGAGAGTCAATTTATTGCTTTGTAAAGAAATATTAGATCGTTGCTTAACCTACGGTGCCACAAAGCTTCTTAAGAGAGGTGTTTACATCTATCTGTGTAATGGAGAGTGGAGTCACTTCCTAGCAGTTGGCATATGATGCGTCTTTGAACACCTTCTACTCTTATCTTGTCTGTGTTCTCCGTGTTGGAGAAGATAAAAGAGCAGTATTTAAGGGAAGGTCGTACACACATTTTATAGAGGGTAAGCATAGCCTCTGTTGTGAAGAAAGTATTCGTTACGAAACCAGTTAACCGTCTAGATTTAAAAATAATAGAGGAGGCATGTTCTTCGAAGTTTAGGCTTCCTGTGTAATTAATTTCTAGATGGTGTACTGACTTCAGTGTCTAGATTCTACTTTTATTTAAGTAGATTTGCAGTTCATAAGGATGCCGCATTAGTGGACGAGAGTTCAACGAATAGCTGAAGCTCTTTACAGTTTAGTAACAGGGTTATTAGCCTTTTGAATTTGGTAAAACTGTCACAGTTACGAATAGGTATTGGCAACCTGTTCTACAATAAACTATACCACACTGTAAAAAACTTACAACGCATTTGTTTTTTGATATTTTACGGTATGTGGTGTATATATGTGTTGTTTCTTAGTCTATAGGCTAGTTCATGGATCATAGTTGGGCAGGAGGTTAGAAATGAGAGTCAATTTATTGCTTTGTAAAGAAATATTAGATCGTTGCTTAACCTACGGTGCCACAAAGCTTCTTAAGAGAGGTGTTTACATCTATCTGTGTAATGGAGAGTGGAGTCACTTCCTAGCAGTTGGCATATGATGCGTCTTTGAACACCTTCTACTCTTATCTTGTCTGTGTTCTCCGTGTTGGAGAAGATAAAAGAGCAGTATTTAAGGGAAGGTCGTACACACATTTTATAGAGGGTAAGCATAGCCTCTGTTGTGAAGAAAGTATTCGTTACGAAACCAGTTAACCGTCTAGATTTAAAAATAATAGAGGAGGCATGTTCTTCGAAGTTTAGGCTTCCTGTGTAATTAATTTCTAGATGGTGTACTGACTTCAGTGTCTAGATTCTACTTTTATTTAAGTAGATTTGCAGTTCATAAGGATGCCGCATTAGTGGACGAGAGTTCAACGAATAGCTGAAGCTCTTTACAGTTTAGTAACAAGGTTATTAGCCTTTTGAATTTGGTAAAACTGTCACAGTTACGAATAGGTATTGGCAACCTGTTCTACAATAAACTATACCACACTGTAAAAAACTTACAACGCATTTGTTTTTTGATATTTTACGGTATGTGGTGTATATATGTGTTGTTTCTTAGTCTATAGGCTAGTTCATGGATCATAGTTGGGCAGGAGGTTAGAAATGAGAGTCAATTTATTGCTTTGTAAAGAAATATTAGATCGTTGCTTAACCTACGGTGCCACAAAGCTTCTTAAGAGAGGTGTTTACATCTATCTGTGTAATGGAGAGTGGAGTCACTTCCTAGCAGTTGGCATATGATGCGTCTTTGAACACCTTCTACTCTTATCTTGTCTGTGTTCTCCGTGTTGGAGAAGATAAAAGAGCAGTATTTAAGGGAAGGTCGTACACACATTTTATAGAGGGTAAGCATAGCCTCTGTTGTGAAGAAAGTATTCGTTACGAAACCAGTTAACCGTCTAGATTTAAAAATAATAGAGGAGGCATGTTCTTCGAAGTTTAGGCTTCCTGTGTAATTAATTTCTAGATGGTGTACTGACTTCAGTGTCTAGATTCTACTTTTATTTAAGTAGATTTGCAGTTCATAAGGATGCCGCATTAGTGGACGAGAGTTCAACGAATAGCTGAAGCTCTTTACAGTTTAGTAACAAGGTTATTAGCCTTTTGAATTTGGTAAAACTGTCACAGTTACGAATAGGTATTGGCAACCTGTTCTACAATAAACTATACCACACTGTAAAAAACTTACAACGCATTTGTTTTTTGATATTTTACGGTATGTGGTGTATATATGTGTTGTTTCTTAGTCTATAGGCTAGTTCATGGATCATAGTTGGGCAGGAGGTTAGAAATGAGAGTCAATTTATTGCTTTGTAAAGAAATATTAGATCGTTGCTTAACCTACGGTGCCACAAAGCTTCTTAAGAGAGGTGTTTACATCTATCTGTGTAATGGAGAGTGGAGTCACTTCCTAGCAGTTGGCATATGATGCGTCTTTGAACACCTTCTACTCTTATCTTGTCTGTGTTCTCCGTGTTGGAGAAGATAAAAGAGCAGTATTTAAGGGAAGGTCGTACACACATTTTATAGAGGGTAAGCATAGCCTCTGTTGTGAAGAAAGTATTCGTTACGAAACCAGTTAACCGTCTAGATTTAAAAATAATAGAGGAGGCATGTTCTTCGAAGTTTAGGCTTCCTGTGTAATTAATTTCTAGATGGTGTACTGACTTCAGTGTCTAGATTCTACTTTTATTTAAGTAGATTTGCAGTTCATAAGGATGCCGCATTAGTGGACGAGAGTTCAACGAATAGCTGAAGCTCTTTACAGTTTAGTAACAGGGTTATTAGCCTTTTGAATTTGGTAAAACTGTCACAGTTACGAATAGGTATTGGCAACCTGTTCTACAATAAACTATACCACACTGTAAAAAACTTACAACGCATTTGTTTTTTGATATTTTACGGTATGTGGTGTATATATGTGTTGTTTCTTAGTCTATAGGCTAGTTCATGGATCATAGTTGGGCAGGAGGTTAGAAATGAGAGTCAATTTATTGCTTTGTAAAGAAATATTAGATCGTTGCTTAACCTACGGTGCCACAAAGCTTCTTAAGAGAGGTGTTTACATCTATCTGTGTAATGGAGAGTGGAGTCACTTCCTAGCAGTTGGCATATGATGCGTCTTTGAACACCTTCTACTCTTATCTTGTCTGTGTTCTCCGTGTTGGAGAAGATAAAAGAGCAGTATTTAAGGGAAGGTCGTACACACATTTTATAGAGGGTAAGCATAGCCTCTGTTGTGAAGAAAGTATTCGTTACGAAACCAGTTAACCGTCTAGATTTAAAAATAATAGAGGAGGCATGTTCTTCGAAGTTTAGGCTTCCTGTGTAATTAATTTCTAGATGGTGTACTGACTTCAGTGTCTAGATTCTACTTTTATTTAAGTAGATTTGCAGTTCATAAGGATGCCGCATTAGTGGACGAGAGTTCAACGAATAGCTGAAGCTCTTTACAGTTTAGTAACAGGGTTATTAGCCTTTTGAATTTGGTAAAACTGTCACAGTTACGAATAGGTATTGGCAACCTGTTCTACAATAAACTATACCACACTGTAAAAAACTTACAACGCATTTGTTTTTTGATATTTTACGGTATGTGGTGTATATATGTGTTGTTTCTTAGTCTATAGGCTAGTTCATGGATCATAGTTGGGCAGGAGGTTAGAAATGAGAGTCAATTTATTGCTTTGTAAAGAAATATTAGATCGTTGCTTAACCTACGGTGCCACAAAGCTTCTTAAGAGAGGTGTTTACATCTATCTGTGTAATGGAGAGTGGAGTCACTTCCTAGCAGTTGGCATATGATGCGTCTTTGAACACCTTCTACTCTTATCTTGTCTGTGTTCTCCGTGTTGGAGAAGATAAAAGAGCAGTATTTAAGGGAAGGTCGTACACACATTTTATAGAGGGTAAGCATAGCCTCTGTTGTGAAGAAAGTATTCGTTACGAAACCAGTTAACCGTCTAGATTTAAAAATAATAGAGGAGGCATGTTCTTCGAAGTTTAGGCTTCCTGTGTAATTAATTTCTAGATGGTGTACTGACTTCAGTGTCTAGATTCTACTTTTATTTAAGTAGATTTGCAGTTCATAAGGATGCCGCATTAGTGGACGAGAGTTCAACGAATAGCTGAAGCTCTTTACAGTTTAGTAACAGGGTTATTAGCCTTTTGAATTTGGTAAAACTGTCACAGTTACGAATAGGTATTGGCAACCTGTTCTACAATAAACTATACCACACTGTAAAAAACTTACAACGCATTTGTTTTTTGATATTTTACGGTATGTGGTGTATATATGTGTTGTTTCTTAGTCTATAGGCTAGTTCATGGATCATAGTTGGGCAGGAGGTTAGAAATGAGAGTCAATTTATTGCTTTGTAAAGAAATATTAGATCGTTGCTTAACCTACGGTGCCACAAAGCTTCTTAAGAGAGGTGTTTACATCTATCTGTGTAATGGAGAGTGGAGTCACTTCCTAGCAGTTGGCATATGATGCGTCTTTGAACACCTTCTACTCTTATCTTGTCTGTGTTCTCCGTGTTGGAGAAGATAAAAGAGCAGTATTTAAGGGAAGGTCGTACACACATTTTATAGAGGGTAAGCATAGCCTCTGTTGTGAAGAAAGTATTCGTTACGAAACCAGTTAACCGTCTAGATTTAAAAATAATAGAGGAGGCATGTTCTTCGAAGTTTAGGCTTCCTGTGTAATTAATTTCTAGATGGTGTACTGACTTCAGTGTCTAGATTCTACTTTTATTTAAGTAGATTTGCAGTTCATAAGGATGCCGCATTAGTGGACGAGAGTTCAACGAATAGCTGAAGCTCTTTACAGTTTAGTAACAAGGTTATTAGCCTTTTGAATTTGGTAAAACTGTCACAGTTACGAATAGGTATTGGCAACCTGTTCTACAATAAACTATACCACACTGTAAAAAACTTACAACGCATTTGTTTTTTGATATTTTACGGTATGTGGTGTATATATGTGTTGTTTCTTAGTCTATAGGCTAGTTCATGGATCATAGTTGGGCAGGAGGTTAGAAATGAGAGTCAATTTATTGCTTTGTAAAGAAATATTAGATCGTTGCTTAACCTACGGTGCCACAAAGCTTCTTAAGAGAGGTGTTTACATCTATCTGTGTAATGGAGAGTGGAGTCACTTCCTAGCAGTTGGCATATGATGCGTCTTTGAACACCTTCTACTCTTATCTTGTCTGTGTTCTCCGTGTTGGAGAAGATAAAAGAGCAGTATTTAAGGGAAGGTCGTACACACATTTTATAGAGGGTAAGCATAGCCTCTGTTGTGAAGAAAGTATTCGTTACGAAACCAGTTAACCGTCTAGATTTAAAAATAATAGAGGAGGCATGTTCTTCGAAGTTTAGGCTTCCTGTGTAATTAATTTCTAGATGGTGTACTGACTTCAGTGTCTAGATTCTACTTTTATTTAAGTAGATTTGCAGTTCATAAGGATGCCGCATTAGTGGACGAGAGTTCAACGAATAGCTGAAGCTCTTTACAGTTTAGTAACAGGGTTATTAGCCTTTTGAATTTGGTAAAACTGTCACAGTTACGAATAGGTATTGGCAACCTGTTCTACAATAAACTATACCACACTGTAAAAAACTTACAACGCATTTGTTTTTTGATATTTTACGGTATGTGGTGTATATATGTGTTGTTTCTTAGTCTATAGGCTAGTTCATGGATCATAGTTGGGCAGGAGGTTAGAAATGAGAGTCAATTTATTGCTTTGTAAAGAAATATTAGATCGTTGCTTAACCTACGGTGCCACAAAGCTTCTTAAGAGAGGTGTTTACATCTATCTGTGTAATGGAGAGTGGAGTCACTTCCTAGCAGTTGGCATATGATGCGTCTTTGAACACCTTCTACTCTTATCTTGTCTGTGTTCTCCGTGTTGGAGAAGATAAAAGAGCAGTATTTAAGGGAAGGTCGTACACACATTTTATAGAGGGTAAGCATAGCCTCTGTTGTGAAGAAAGTATTCGTTACGAAACCAGTTAACCGTCTAGATTTAAAAATAATAGAGGAGGCATGTTCTTCGAAGTTTAGGCTTCCTGTGTAATTAATTTCTAGATGGTGTACTGACTTCAGTGTCTAGATTCTACTTTTATTTAAGTAGATTTGCAGTTCATAAGGATGCCGCATTAGTGGACGAGAGTTCAACGAATAGCTGAAGCTCTTTACAGTTTAGTAACAAGGTTATTAGCCTTTTGAATTTGGTAAAACTGTCACAGTTACGAATAGGTATTGGCAACCTGTTCTACAATAAACTATACCACACTGTAAAAAACTTACAACGCATTTGTTTTTTGATATTTTACGGTATGTGGTGTATATATGTGTTGTTTCTTAGTCTATAGGCTAGTTCATGGATCATAGTTGGGCAGGAGGTTAGAAATGAGAGTCAATTTATTGCTTTGTAAAGAAATATTAGATCGTTGCTTAACCTACGGTGCCACAAAGCTTCTTAAGAGAGGTGTTTACATCTATCTGTGTAATGGAGAGTGGAGTCACTTCCTAGCAGTTGGCATATGATGCGTCTTTGAACACCTTCTACTCTTATCTTGTCTGTGTTCTCCGTGTTGGAGAAGATAAAAGAGCAGTATTTAAGGGAAGGTCGTACACACATTTTATAGAGGGTAAGCATAGCCTCTGTTGTGAAGAAAGTATTCGTTACGAAACCAGTTAACCGTCTAGATTTAAAAATAATAGAGGAGGCATGTTCTTCGAAGTTTAGGCTTCCTGTGTAATTAATTTCTAGATGGTGTACTGACTTCAGTGTCTAGATTCTACTTTTATTTAAGTAGATTTGCAGTTCATAAGGATGCCGCATTAGTGGACGAGAGTTCAACGAATAGCTGAAGCTCTTTACAGTTTAGTAACAAGGTTATTAGCCTTTTGAATTTGGTAAAACTGTCACAGTTACGAATAGGTATTGGCAACCTGTTCTACAATAAACTATACCACACTGTAAAAAACTTACAACGCATTTGTTTTTTGATATTTTACGGTATGTGGTGTATATATGTGTTGTTTCTTAGTCTATAGGCTAGTTCATGGATCATAGTTGGGCAGGAGGTTAGAAATGAGAGTCAATTTATTGCTTTGTAAAGAAATATTAGATCGTTGCTTAACCTACGGTGCCACAAAGCTTCTTAAGAGAGGTGTTTACATCTATCTGTGTAATGGAGAGTGGAGTCACTTCCTAGCAGTTGGCATATGATGCGTCTTTGAACACCTTCTACTCTTATCTTGTCTGTGTTCTCCGTGTTGGAGAAGATAAAAGAGCAGTATTTAAGGGAAGGTCGTACACACATTTTATAGAGGGTAAGCATAGCCTCTGTTGTGAAGAAAGTATTCGTTACGAAACCAGTTAACCGTCTAGATTTAAAAATAATAGAGGAGGCATGTTCTTCGAAGTTTAGGCTTCCTGTGTAATTAATTTCTAGATGGTGTACTGACTTCAGTGTCTAGATTCTACTTTTATTTAAGTAGATTTGCAGTTCATAAGGATGCCGCATTAGTGGACGAGAGTTCAACGAATAGCTGAAGCTCTTTACAGTTTAGTAACAAGGTTATTAGCCTTTTGAATTTGGTAAAACTGTCACAGTTACGAATAGGTATTGGCAACCTGTTCTACAATAAACTATACCACACTGTAAAAAACTTACAACGCATTTGTTTTTTGATATTTTACGGTATGTGGTGTATATATGTGTTGTTTCTTAGTCTATAGGCTAGTTCATGGATCATAGTTGGGCAGGAGGTTAGAAATGAGAGTCAATTTATTGCTTTGTAAAGAAATATTAGATCGTTGCTTAACCTACGGTGCCACAAAGCTTCTTAAGAGAGGTGTTTACATCTATCTGTGTAATGGAGAGTGGAGTCACTTCCTAGCAGTTGGCATATGATGCGTCTTTGAACACCTTCTACTCTTATCTTGTCTGTGTTCTCCGTGTTGGAGAAGATAAAAGAGCAGTATTTAAGGGAAGGTCGTACACACATTTTATAGAGGGTAAGCATAGCCTCTGTTGTGAAGAAAGTATTCGTTACGAAACCAGTTAACCGTCTAGATTTAAAAATAATAGAGGAGGCATGTTCTTCGAAGTTTAGGCTTCCTGTGTAATTAATTTCTAGATGGTGTACTGACTTCAGTGTCTAGATTCTACTTTTATTTAAGTAGATTTGCAGTTCATAAGGATGCCGCATTAGTGGACGAGAGTTCAACGAATAGCTGAAGCTCTTTACAGTTTAGTAACAAGGTTATTAGCCTTTTGAATTTGGTAAAACTGTCACAGTTACGAATAGGTATTGGCAACCTGTTCTACAATAAACTATACCACACTGTAAAAAACTTACAACGCATTTGTTTTTTGATATTTTACGGTATGTGGTGTATATATGTGTTGTTTCTTAGTCTATAGGCTAGTTCATGGATCATAGTTGGGCAGGAGGTTAGAAATGAGAGTCAATTTATTGCTTTGTAAAGAAATATTAGATCGTTGCTTAACCTACGGTGCCACAAAGCTTCTTAAGAGAGGTGTTTACATCTATCTGTGTAATGGAGAGTGGAGTCACTTCCTAGCAGTTGGCATATGATGCGTCATTGAACACCTTCTACTCTTATCTTGTCTGTGTTCTCCGTGTTGGAGAAGATAAAAGAGCAGTATTTAAGGGAAGGTCGTACACACATTTTATAGAGGGTAAGCATAGCCTCTGTTGTGAAGAAAGTATTCGTTACGAAACCAGTTAACCGTCTAGATTTAAAAATAATAGAGGAGGCATGTTCTTCGAAGTTTAGGCTTCCTGTGTAATTAATTTCTAGATGGTGTACTGACTTCAGTGTCTAGATTCTACTTTTATTTAAGTAGATTTGCAGTTCATAAGGATGCCGCATTAGTGGACGAGAGTTCAACGAATAGCTGAAGCTCTTTACAGTTTAGTAACAAGGTTATTAGCCTTTTGAATTTGGTAAAACTGTCACAGTTACGAATAGGTATTGGCAACCTGTTCTACAATAAACTATACCACACTGTAAAAAACTTACAACGCATTTGTTTTTTGATATTTTACGGTATGTGGTGTATATATGTGTTGTTTCTTAGTCTATAGGCTAGTTCATGGATCATAGTTGGGCAGGAGGTTAGAAATGAGAGTCAATTTATTGCTTTGTAAAGAAATATTAGATCGTTGCTTAACCTACGGTGCCACAAAGCTTCTTAAGAGAGGTGTTTACATCTATCTGTGTAATGGAGAGTGGAGTCACTTCCTAGCAGTTGGCATATGATGCGTCTTTGAACACCTTCTACTCTTATCTTGTCTGTGTTCTCCGTGTTGGAGAAGATAAAAGAGCAGTATTTAAGGGAAGGTCGTACACACATTTTATAGAGGGTAAGCATAGCCTCTGTTGTGAAGAAAGTATTCGTTACGAAACCAGTTAACCGTCTAGATTTAAAAATAATAGAGGAGGCATGTTCTTCGAAGTTTAGGCTTCCTGTGTAATTAATTTCTAGATGGTGTACTGACTTCAGTGTCTAGATTCTACTTTTATTTAAGTAGATTTGCAGTTCATAAGGATGCCGCATTAGTGGACGAGAGTTCAACGAATAGCTGAAGCTCTTTACAGTTTAGTAACAGGGTTATTAGCCTTTTGAATTTGGTAAAACTGTCACAGTTACGAATAGGTATTGGCAACCTGTTCTACAATAAACTATACCACACTGTAAAAAACTTACAACGCATTTGTTTTTTGATATTTTACGGTATGTGGTGTATATATGTGTTGTTTCTTAGTCTATAGGCTAGTTCATGGATCATAGTTGGGCAGGAGGTTAGAAATGAGAGTCAATTTATTGCTTTGTAAAGAAATATTAGATCGTTGCTTAACCTACGGTGCCACAAAGCTTCTTAAGAGAGGTGTTTACATCTATCTGTGTAATGGAGAGTGGAGTCACTTCCTAGCAGTTGGCATATGATGCGTCTTTGAACACCTTCTACTCTTATCTTGTCTGTGTTCTCCGTGTTGGAGAAGATAAAAGAGCAGTATTTAAGGGAAGGTCGTACACACATTTTATAGAGGGTAAGCATAGCCTCTGTTGTGAAGAAAGTATTCGTTACGAAACCAGTTAACCGTCTAGATTTAAAAATAATAGAGGAGGCATGTTCTTCGAAGTTTAGGCTTCCTGTGTAATTAATTTCTAGATGGTGTACTGACTTCAGTGTCTAGATTCTACTTTTATTTAAGTAGATTTGCAGTTCATAAGGATGCCGCATTAGTGGACGAGAGTTCAACGAATAGCTGAAGCTCTTTACAGTTTAGTAACAAGGTTATTAGCCTTTTGAATTTGGTAAAACTGTCACAGTTACGAATAGGTATTGGCAACCTGTTCTACAATAAACTATACCACACTGTAAAAAACTTACAACGCATTTGTTTTTTGATATTTTACGGTATGTGGTGTATATATGTGTTGTTTCTTAGTCTATAGGCTAGTTCATGGATCATAGTTGGGCAGGAGGTTAGAAATGAGAGTCAATTTATTGCTTTGTAAAGAAATATTAGATCGTTGCTTAACCTACGGTGCCACAAAGCTTCTTAAGAGAGGTGTTTACATCTATCTGTGTAATGGAGAGTGGAGTCACTTCCTAGCAGTTGGCATATGATGCGTCTTTGAACACCTTCTACTCTTATCTTGTCTGTGTTCTCCGTGTTGGAGAAGATAAAAGAGCAGTATTTAAGGGAAGGTCGTACACACATTTTATAGAGGGTAAGCATAGCCTCTGTTGTGAAGAAAGTATTCGTTACGAAACCAGTTAACCGTCTAGATTTAAAAATAATAGAGGAGGCATGTTCTTCGAAGTTTAGGCTTCCTGTGTAATTAATTTCTAGATGGTGTACTGACTTCAGTGTCTAGATTCTACTTTTATTTAAGTAGATTTGCAGTTCATAAGGATGCCGCATTAGTGGACGAGAGTTCAACGAATAGCTGAAGCTCTTTACAGTTTAGTAACAGGGTTATTAGCCTTTTGAATTTGGTAAAACTGTCACAGTTACGAATAGGTATTGGCAACCTGTTCTACAATAAACTATACCACACTGTAAAAAACTTACAACGCATTTGTTTTTTGATATTTTACGGTATGTGGTGTATATATGTGTTGTTTCTTAGTCTATAGGCTAGTTCATGGATCATAGTTGGGCAGGAGGTTAGAAATGAGAGTCAATTTATTGCTTTGTAAAGAAATATTAGATCGTTGCTTAACCTACGGTGCCACAAAGCTTCTTAAGAGAGGTGTTTACATCTATCTGTGTAATGGAGAGTGGAGTCACTTCCTAGCAGTTGGCATATGATGCGTCTTTGAACACCTTCTACTCTTATCTTGTCTGTGTTCTCCGTGTTGGAGAAGATAAAAGAGCAGTATTTAAGGGAAGGTCGTACACACATTTTATAGAGGGTAAGCATAGCCTCTGTTGTGAAGAAAGTATTCGTTACGAAACCAGTTAACCGTCTAGATTTAAAAATAATAGAGGAGGCATGTTCTTCGAAGTTTAGGCTTCCTGTGTAATTAATTTCTAGATGGTGTACTGACTTCAGTGTCTAGATTCTACTTTTATTTAAGTAGATTTGCAGTTCATAAGGATGCCGCATTAGTGGACGAGAGTTCAACGAATAGCTGAAGCTCTTTACAGTTTAGTAACAAGGTTATTAGCCTTTTGAATTTGGTAAAACTGTCACAGTTACGAATAGGTATTGGCAACCTGTTCTACAATAAACTATACCACACTGTAAAAAACTTACAACGCATTTGTTTTTTGATATTTTACGGTATGTGGTGTATATATGTGTTGTTTCTTAGTCTATAGGCTAGTTCATGGATCATAGTTGGGCAGGAGGTTAGAAATGAGAGTCAATTTATTGCTTTGTAAAGAAATATTAGATCGTTGCTTAACCTACGGTGCCACAAAGCTTCTTAAGAGAGGTGTTTACATCTATCTGTGTAATGGAGAGTGGAGTCACTTCCTAGCAGTTGGCATATGATGCGTCTTTGAACACCTTCTACTCTTATCTTGTCTGTGTTCTCCGTGTTGGAGAAGATAAAAGAGCAGTATTTAAGGGAAGGTCGTACACACATTTTATAGAGGGTAAGCATAGCCTCTGTTGTGAAGAAAGTATTCGTTACGAAACCAGTTAACCGTCTAGATTTAAAAATAATAGAGGAGGCATGTTCTTCGAAGTTTAGGCTTCCTGTGTAATTAATTTCTAGATGGTGTACTGACTTCAGTGTCTAGATTCTACTTTTATTTAAGTAGATTTGCAGTTCATAAGGATGCCGCATTAGTGGACGAGAGTTCAACGAATAGCTGAAGCTCTTTACAGTTTAGTAACAAGGTTATTAGCCTTTTGAATTTGGTAAAACTGTCACAGTTACGAATAGGTATTGGCAACCTGTTCTACAATAAACTATACCACACTGTAAAAAACTTACAACGCATTTGTTTTTTGATATTTTACGGTATGTGGTGTATATATGTGTTGTTTCTTAGTCTATAGGCTAGTTCATGGATCATAGTTGGGCAGGAGGTTAGAAATGAGAGTCAATTTATTGCTTTGTAAAGAAATATTAGATCGTTGCTTAACCTACGGTGCCACAAAGCTTCTTAAGAGAGGTGTTTACATCTATCTGTGTAATGGAGAGTGGAGTCACTTCCTAGCAGTTGGCATATGATGCGTCATTGAACACCTTCTACTCTTATCTTGTCTGTGTTCTCCGTGTTGGAGAAGATAAAAGAGCAGTATTTAAGGGAAGGTCGTACACACATTTTATAGAGGGTAAGCATAGCCTCTGTTGTGAAGAAAGTATTCGTTACGAAACCAGTTAACCGTCTAGATTTAAAAATAATAGAGGAGGCATGTTCTTCGAAGTTTAGGCTTCCTGTGTAATTAATTTCTAGATGGTGTACTGACTTCAGTGTCTAGATTCTACTTTTATTTAAGTAGATTTGCAGTTCATAAGGATGCCGCATTAGTGGACGAGAGTTCAACGAATAGCTGAAGCTCTTTACAGTTTAGTAACAAGGTTATTAGCCTTTTGAATTTGGTAAAACTGTCACAGTTACGAATAGGTATTGGCAACCTGTTCTACAATAAACTATACCACACTGTAAAAAACTTACAACGCATTTGTTTTTTGATATTTTACGGTATGTGGTGTATATATGTGTTGTTTCTTAGTCTATAGGCTAGTTCATGGATCATAGTTGGGCAGGAGGTTAGAAATGAGAGTCAATTTATTGCTTTGTAAAGAAATATTAGATCGTTGCTTAACCTACGGTGCCACAAAGCTTCTTAAGAGAGGTGTTTACATCTATCTGTGTAATGGAGAGTGGAGTCACTTCCTAGCAGTTGGCATATGATGCGTCTTTGAACACCTTCTACTCTTATCTTGTCTGTGTTCTCCGTGTTGGAGAAGATAAAAGAGCAGTATTTAAGGGAAGGTCGTACACACATTTTATAGAGGGTAAGCATAGCCTCTGTTGTGAAGAAAGTATTCGTTACGAAACCAGTTAACCGTCTAGATTTAAAAATAATAGAGGAGGCATGTTCTTCGAAGTTTAGGCTTCCTGTGTAATTAATTTCTAGATGGTGTACTGACTTCAGTGTCTAGATTCTACTTTTATTTAAGTAGATTTGCAGTTCATAAGGATGCCGCATTAGTGGACGAGAGTTCAACGAATAGCTGAAGCTCTTTACAGTTTAGTAACAAGGTTATTAGCCTTTTGAATTTGGTAAAACTGTCACAGTTACGAATAGGTATTGGCAACCTGTTCTACAATAAACTATACCACACTGTAAAAAACTTACAACGCATTTGTTTTTTGATATTTTACGGTATGTGGTGTATATATGTGTTGTTTCTTAGTCTATAGGCTAGTTCATGGATCATAGTTGGGCAGGAGGTTAGAAATGAGAGTCAATTTATTGCTTTGTAAAGAAATATTAGATCGTTGCTTAACCTACGGTGCCACAAAGCTTCTTAAGAGAGGTGTTTACATCTATCTGTGTAATGGAGAGTGGAGTCACTTCCTAGCAGTTGGCATATGATGCGTCTTTGAACACCTTCTACTCTTATCTTGTCTGTGTTCTCCGTGTTGGAGAAGATAAAAGAGCAGTATTTAAGGGAAGGTCGTACACACATTTTATAGAGGGTAAGCATAGCCTCTGTTGTGAAGAAAGTATTCGTTACGAAACCAGTTAACCGTCTAGATTTAAAAATAATAGAGGAGGCATGTTCTTCGAAGTTTAGGCTTCCTGTGTAATTAATTTCTAGATGGTGTACTGACTTCAGTGTCTAGATTCTACTTTTATTTAAGTAGATTTGCAGTTCATAAGGATGCCGCATTAGTGGACGAGAGTTCAACGAATAGCTGAAGCTCTTTACAGTTTAGTAACAAGGTTATTAGCCTTTTGAATTTGGTAAAACTGTCACAGTTACGAATAGGTATTGGCAACCTGTTCTACAATAAACTATACCACACTGTAAAAAACTTACAACGCATTTGTTTTTTGATATTTTACGGTATGTGGTGTATATATGTGTTGTTTCTTAGTCTATAGGCTAGTTCATGGATCATAGTTGGGCAGGAGGTTAGAAATGAGAGTCAATTTATTGCTTTGTAAAGAAATATTAGATCGTTGCTTAACCTACGGTGCCACAAAGCTTCTTAAGAGAGGTGTTTACATCTATCTGTGTAATGGAGAGTGGAGTCACTTCCTAGCAGTTGGCATATGATGCGTCTTTGAACACCTTCTACTCTTATCTTGTCTGTGTTCTCCGTGTTGGAGAAGATAAAAGAGCAGTATTTAAGGGAAGGTCGTACACACATTTTATAGAGGGTAAGCATAGCCTCTGTTGTGAAGAAAGTATTCGTTACGAAACCAGTTAACCGTCTAGATTTAAAAATAATAGAGGAGGCATGTTCTTCGAAGTTTAGGCTTCCTGTGTAATTAATTTCTAGATGGTGTACTGACTTCAGTGTCTAGATTCTACTTTTATTTAAGTAGATTTGCAGTTCATAAGGATGCCGCATTAGTGGACGAGAGTTCAACGAATAGCTGAAGCTCTTTACAGTTTAGTAACAAGGTTATTAGCCTTTTGAATTTGGTAAAACTGTCACAGTTACGAATAGGTATTGGCAACCTGTTCTACAATAAACTATACCACACTGTAAAAAACTTACAACGCATTTGTTTTTTGATATTTTACGGTATGTGGTGTATATATGTGTTGTTTCTTAGTCTATAGGCTAGTTCATGGATCATAGTTGGGCAGGAGGTTAGAAATGAGAGTCAATTTATTGCTTTGTAAAGAAATATTAGATCGTTGCTTAACCTACGGTGCCACAAAGCTTCTTAAGAGAGGTGTTTACATCTATCTGTGTAATGGAGAGTGGAGTCACTTCCTAGCAGTTGGCATATGATGCGTCATTGAACACCTTCTACTCTTATCTTGTCTGTGTTCTCCGTGTTGGAGAAGATAAAAGAGCAGTATTTAAGGGAAGGTCGTACACACATTTTATAGAGGGTAAGCATAGCCTCTGTTGTGAAGAAAGTATTCGTTACGAAACCAGTTAACCGTCTAGATTTAAAAATAATAGAGGAGGCATGTTCTTCGAAGTTTAGGCTTCCTGTGTAATTAATTTCTAGATGGTGTACTGACTTCAGTGTCTAGATTCTACTTTTATTTAAGTAGATTTGCAGTTCATAAGGATGCCGCATTAGTGGACGAGAGTTCAACGAATAGCTGAAGCTCTTTACAGTTTAGTAACAAGGTTATTAGCCTTTTGAATTTGGTAAAACTGTCACAGTTACGAATAGGTATTGGCAACCTGTTCTACAATAAACTATACCACACTGTAAAAAACTTACAACGCATTTGTTTTTTGATATTTTACGGTATGTGGTGTATATATGTGTTGTTTCTTAGTCTATAGGCTAGTTCATGGATCATAGTTGGGCAGGAGGTTAGAAATGAGAGTCAATTTATTGCTTTGTAAAGAAATATTAGATCGTTGCTTAACCTACGGTGCCACAAAGCTTCTTAAGAGAGGTGTTTACATCTATCTGTGTAATGGAGAGTGGAGTCACTTCCTAGCAGTTGGCATATGATGCGTCTTTGAACACCTTCTACTCTTATCTTGTCTGTGTTCTCCGTGTTGGAGAAGATAAAAGAGCAGTATTTAAGGGAAGGTCGTACACACATTTTATAGAGGGTAAGCATAGCCTCTGTTGTGAAGAAAGTATTCGTTACGAAACCAGTTAACCGTCTAGATTTAAAAATAATAGAGGAGGCATGTTCTTCGAAGTTTAGGCTTCCTGTGTAATTAATTTCTAGATGGTGTACTGACTTCAGTGTCTAGATTCTACTTTTATTTAAGTAGATTTGCAGTTCATAAGGATGCCGCATTAGTGGACGAGAGTTCAACGAATAGCTGAAGCTCTTTACAGTTTAGTAACAAGGTTATTAGCCTTTTGAATTTGGTAAAACTGTCACAGTTACGAATAGGTATTGGCAACCTGTTCTACAATAAACTATACCACACTGTAAAAAACTTACAACGCATTTGTTTTTTGATATTTTACGGTATGTGGTGTATATATGTGTTGTTTCTTAGTCTATAGGCTAGTTCATGGATCATAGTTGGGCAGGAGGTTAGAAATGAGAGTCAATTTATTGCTTTGTAAAGAAATATTAGATCGTTGCTTAACCTACGGTGCCACAAAGCTTCTTAAGAGAGGTGTTTACATCTATCTGTGTAATGGAGAGTGGAGTCACTTCCTAGCAGTTGGCATATGATGCGTCTTTGAACACCTTCTACTCTTATCTTGTCTGTGTTCTCCGTGTTGGAGAAGATAAAAGAGCAGTATTTAAGGGAAGGTCGTACACACATTTTATAGAGGGTAAGCATAGCCTCTGTTGTGAAGAAAGTATTCGTTACGAAACCAGTTAACCGTCTAGATTTAAAAATAATAGAGGAGGCATGTTCTTCGAAGTTTAGGCTTCCTGTGTAATTAATTTCTAGATGGTGTACTGACTTCAGTGTCTAGATTCTACTTTTATTTAAGTAGATTTGCAGTTCATAAGGATGCCGCATTAGTGGACGAGAGTTCAACGAATAGCTGAAGCTCTTTACAGTTTAGTAACAAGGTTATTAGCCTTTTGAATTTGGTAAAACTGTCACAGTTACGAATAGGTATTGGCAACCTGTTCTACAATAAACTATACCACACTGTAAAAAACTTACAACGCATTTGTTTTTTGATATTTTACGGTATGTGGTGTATATATGTGTTGTTTCTTAGTCTATAGGCTAGTTCATGGATCATAGTTGGGCAGGAGGTTAGAAATGAGAGTCAATTTATTGCTTTGTAAAGAAATATTAGATCGTTGCTTAACCTACGGTGCCACAAAGCTTCTTAAGAGAGGTGTTTACATCTATCTGTGTAATGGAGAGTGGAGTCACTTCCTAGCAGTTGGCATATGATGCGTCATTGAACACCTTCTACTCTTATCTTGTCTGTGTTCTCCGTGTTGGAGAAGATAAAAGAGCAGTATTTAAGGGAAGGTCGTACACACATTTTATAGAGGGTAAGCATAGCCTCTGTTGTGAAGAAAGTATTCGTTACGAAACCAGTTAACCGTCTAGATTTAAAAATAATAGAGGAGGCATGTTCTTCGAAGTTTAGGCTTCCTGTGTAATTAATTTCTAGATGGTGTACTGACTTCAGTGTCTAGATTCTACTTTTATTTAAGTAGATTTGCAGTTCATAAGGATGCCGCATTAGTGGACGAGAGTTCAACGAATAGCTGAAGCTCTTTACAGTTTAGTAACAAGGTTATTAGCCTTTTGAATTTGGTAAAACTGTCACAGTTACGAATAGGTATTGGCAACCTGTTCTACAATAAACTATACCACACTGTAAAAAACTTACAACGCATTTGTTTTTTGATATTTTACGGTATGTGGTGTATATATGTGTTGTTTCTTAGTCTATAGGCTAGTTCATGGATCATAGTTGGGCAGGAGGTTAGAAATGAGAGTCAATTTATTGCTTTGTAAAGAAATATTAGATCGTTGCTTAACCTACGGTGCCACAAAGCTTCTTAAGAGAGGTGTTTACATCTATCTGTGTAATGGAGAGTGGAGTCACTTCCTAGCAGTTGGCATATGATGCGTCTTTGAACACCTTCTACTCTTATCTTGTCTGTGTTCTCCGTGTTGGAGAAGATAAAAGAGCAGTATTTAAGGGAAGGTCGTACACACATTTTATAGAGGGTAAGCATAGCCTCTGTTGTGAAGAAAGTATTCGTTACGAAACCAGTTAACCGTCTAGATTTAAAAATAATAGAGGAGGCATGTTCTTCGAAGTTTAGGCTTCCTGTGTAATTAATTTCTAGATGGTGTACTGACTTCAGTGTCTAGATTCTACTTTTATTTAAGTAGATTTGCAGTTCATAAGGATGCCGCATTAGTGGACGAGAGTTCAACGAATAGCTGAAGCTCTTTACAGTTTAGTAACAAGGTTATTAGCCTTTTGAATTTGGTAAAACTGTCACAGTTACGAATAGGTATTGGCAACCTGTTCTACAATAAACTATACCACACTGTAAAAAACTTACAACGCATTTGTTTTTTGATATTTTACGGTATGTGGTGTATATATGTGTTGTTTCTTAGTCTATAGGCTAGTTCATGGATCATAGTTGGGCAGGAGGTTAGAAATGAGAGTCAATTTATTGCTTTGTAAAGAAATATTAGATCGTTGCTTAACCTACGGTGCCACAAAGCTTCTTAAGAGAGGTGTTTACATCTATCTGTGTAATGGAGAGTGGAGTCACTTCCTAGCAGTTGGCATATGATGCGTCATTGAACACCTTCTACTCTTATCTTGTCTGTGTTCTCCGTGTTAGAGAAGATAAAAGAGCAGTATTTAAGGGAAGGTCGTACACACATTTTATAGAGGGTAAGCATAGCCTCTGTTGTGAAGAAAGTATTCGTTACGAAACCAGTTAACCGTCTAGATTTAAAAATAATAGAGGAGGCATGTTCTTCGAAGTTTAGGCTTCCTGTGTAATTAATTTCTAGATGGTGTACTGACTTCAGTGTCTAGATTCTACTTTTATTTAAGTAGATTTGCAGTTCATAAGGATGCCGCATTAGTGGACGAGAGTTCAACGAATAGCTGAAGCTCTTTACAGTTTAGTAACAAGGTTATTAGCCTTTTGAATTTGGTAAAACTGTCACAGTTACGAATAGGTATTGGCAACCTGTTCTACAATAAACTATACCACACTGTAAAAAACTTACAACGCATTTGTTTTTTGATATTTTACGGTATGTGGTGTATATATGTGTTGTTTCTTAGTCTATAGGCTAGTTCATGGATCATAGTTGGGCAGGAGGTTAGAAATGAGAGTCAATTTATTGCTTTGTAAAGAAATATTAGATCGTTGCTTAACCTACGGTGCCACAAAGCTTCTTAAGAGAGGTGTTTACATCTATCTGTGTAATGGAGAGTGGAGTCACTTCCTAGCAGTTGGCATATGATGCGTCTTTGAACACCTTCTACTCTTATCTTGTCTGTGTTCTCCGTGTTGGAGAAGATAAAAGAGCAGTATTTAAGGGAAGGTCGTACACACATTTTATAGAGGGTAAGCATAGCCTCTGTTGTGAAGAAAGTATTCGTTACGAAACCAGTTAACCGTCTAGATTTAAAAATAATAGAGGAGGCATGTTCTTCGAAGTTTAGGCTTCCTGTGTAATTAATTTCTAGATGGTGTACTGACTTCAGTGTCTAGATTCTACTTTTATTTAAGTAGATTTGCAGTTCATAAGGATGCCGCATTAGTGGACGAGAGTTCAACGAATAGCTGAAGCTCTTTACAGTTTAGTAACAAGGTTATTAGCCTTTTGAATTTGGTAAAACTGTCACAGTTACGAATAGGTATTGGCAACCTGTTCTACAATAAACTATACCACACTGTAAAAACTTACAACGCATTTGTTTTTTGATATTTTACGGTATGTGGTGTATATATGTGTTGTTTCTTAGTCTATAGGCTAGTTCATGGATCATAGTTGGGCAGGAGGTTAGAAATGAGAGTCAATTTATTGCTTTGTAAAGAAATATTAGATCGTTGCTTAACCTACGGTGCCACAAAGCTTCTTAAGAGAGGTGTTTACATCTATCTGTGTAATGGAGAGTGGAGTCACTTCCTAGCAGTTGGCATATGATGCGTCTTTGAACACCTTCTACTCTTATCTTGTCTGTGTTCTCCGTGTTGGAGAAGATAAAAGAGCAGTATTTAAGGGAAGGTCGTACACACATTTTATAGAGGGTAAGCATAGCCTCTGTTGTGAAGAAAGTATTCGTTACGAAACCAGTTAACCGTCTAGATTTAAAAATAATAGAGGAGGCATGTTCTTCGAAGTTTAGGCTTCCTGTGTAATTAATTTCTAGATGGTGTACTGACTTCAGTGTCTAGATTCTACTTTTATTTAAGTAGATTTGCAGTTCATAAGGATGCCGCATTAGTGGACGAGAGTTCAACGAATAGCTGAAGCTCTTTACAGTTTAGTAACAAGGTTATTAGCCTTTTGAATTTGGTAAAACTGTCACAGTTACGAATAGGTATTGGCAACCTGTTCTACAATAAACTATACCACACTGTAAAAAACTTACAACGCATTTGTTTTTTGATATTTTACGGTATGTGGTGTATATATGTGTTGTTTCTTAGTCTATAGGCTAGTTCATGGATCATAGTTGGGCAGGAGGTTAGAAATGAGAGTCAATTTATTGCTTTGTAAAGAAATATTAGATCGTTGCTTAACCTACGGTGCCACAAAGCTTCTTAAGAGAGGTGTTTACATCTATCTGTGTAATGGAGAGTGGAGTCACTTCCTAGCAGTTGGCATATGATGCGTCATTGAACACCTTCTACTCTTATCTTGTCTGTGTTCTCCGTGTTAGAGAAGATAAAAGAGCAGTATTTAAGGGAAGGTCGTACACACATTTTATAGAGGGTAAGCATAGCCTCTGTTGTGAAGAAAGTATTCGTTACGAAACCAGTTAACCGTCTAGATTTAAAAATAATAGAGGAGGCATGTTCTTCGAAGTTTAGGCTTCCTGTGTAATTAATTTCTAGATGGTGTACTGACTTCAGTGTCTAGATTCTACTTTTATTTAAGTAGATTTGCAGTTCATAAGGATGCCGCATTAGTGGACGAGAGTTCAACGAATAGCTGAAGCTCTTTACAGTTTAGTAACAAGGTTATTAGCCTTTTGAATTTGGTAAAACTGTCACAGTTACGAATAGGTATTGGCAACCTGTTCTACAATAAACTATACCACACTGTAAAAAACTTACAACGCATTTGTTTTTTGATATTTTACGGTATGTGGTGTATATATGTGTTGTTTCTTAGTCTATAGGCTAGTTCATGGATCATAGTTGGGCAGGAGGTTAGAAATGAGAGTCAATTTATTGCTTTGTAAAGAAATATTAGATCGTTGCTTAACCTACGGTGCCACAAAGCTTCTTAAGAGAGGTGTTTACATCTATCTGTGTAATGGAGAGTGGAGTCACTTCCTAGCAGTTGGCATATGATGCGTCATTGAACACCTTCTACTCTTATCTTGTCTGTGTTCTCCGTGTTAGAGAAGATAAAAGAGCAGTATTTAAGGGAAGGTCGTACACACATTTTATAGAGGGTAAGCATAGCCTCTGTTGTGAAGAAAGTATTCGTTACGAAACCAGTTAACCGTCTAGATTTAAAAATAATAGAGGAGGCATGTTCTTCGAAGTTTAGGCTTCCTGTGTAATTAATTTCTAGATGGTGTACTGACTTCAGTGTCTAGATTCTACTTTTATTTAAGTAGATTTGCAGTTCATAAGGATGCCGCATTAGTGGACGAGAGTTCAACGAATAGCTGAAGCTCTTTACAGTTTAGTAACAAGGTTATTAGCCTTTTGAATTTGGTAAAACTGTCACAGTTACGAATAGGTATTGGCAACCTGTTCTACAATAAACTATACCACACTGTAAAAAACTTACAACGCATTTGTTTTTTGATATTTTACGGTATGTGGTGTATATATGTGTTGTTTCTTAGTCTATAGGCTAGTTCATGGATCATAGTTGGGCAGGAGGTTAGAAATGAGAGTCAATTTATTGCTTTGTAAAGAAATATTAGATCGTTGCTTAACCTACGGTGCCACAAAGCTTCTTAAGAGAGGTGTTTACATCTATCTGTGTAATGGAGAGTGGAGTCACTTCCTAGCAGTTGGCATATGATGCGTCATTGAACACCTTCTACTCTTATCTTGTCTGTGTTCTCCGTGTTGGAGAAGATAAAAGAGCAGTATTTAAGGGAAGGTCGTACACACATTTTATAGAGGGTAAGCATAGCCTCTGTTGTGAAGAAAGTATTCGTTACGAAACCAGTTAACCGTCTAGATTTAAAAATAATAGAGGAGGCATGTTCTTCGAAGTTTAGGCTTCCTGTGTAATTAATTTCTAGATGGTGTACTGACTTCAGTGTCTAGATTCTACTTTTATTTAAGTAGATTTGCAGTTCATAAGGATGCCGCATTAGTGGACGAGAGTTCAACGAATAGCTGAAGCTCTTTACAGTTTAGTAACAAGGTTATTAGCCTTTTGAATTTGGTAAAACTGTCACAGTTACGAATAGGTATTGGCAACCTGTTCTACAATAAACTATACCACACTGTAAAAAACTTACAACGCATTTGTTTTTTGATATTTTACGGTATGTGGTGTATATATGTGTTGTTTCTTAGTCTATAGGCTAGTTCATGGATCATAGTTGGGCAGGAGGTTAGAAATGAGAGTCAATTTATTGCTTTGTAAAGAAATATTAGATCGTTGCTTAACCTACGGTGCCACAAAGCTTCTTAAGAGAGGTGTTTACATCTATCTGTGTAATGGAGAGTGGAGTCACTTCCTAGCAGTTGGCATATGATGCGTCATTGAACACCTTCTACTCTTATCTTGTCTGTGTTCTCCGTGTTAGAGAAGATAAAAGAGCAGTATTTAAGGGAAGGTCGTACACACATTTTATAGAGGGTAAGCATAGCCTCTGTTGTGAAGAAAGTATTCGTTACGAAACCAGTTAACCGTCTAGATTTAAAAATAATAGAGGAGGCATGTTCTTCGAAGTTTAGGCTTCCTGTGTAATTAATTTCTAGATGGTGTACTGACTTCAGTGTCTAGATTCTACTTTTATTTAAGTAGATTTGCAGTTCATAAGGATGCCGCATTAGTGGACGAGAGTTCAACGAATAGCTGAAGCTCTTTACAGTTTAGTAACAAGGTTATTAGCCTTTTGAATTTGGTAAAACTGTCACAGTTACGAATAGGTATTGGCAACCTGTTCTACAATAAACTATACCACACTGTAAAAAACTTACAACGCATTTGTTTTTTGATATTTTACGGTATGTGGTGTATATATGTGTTGTTTCTTAGTCTATAGGCTAGTTCATGGATCATAGTTGGGCAGGAGGTTAGAAATGAGAGTCAATTTATTGCTTTGTAAAGAAATATTAGATCGTTGCTTAACCTACGGTGCCACAAAGCTTCTTAAGAGAGGTGTTTACATCTATCTGTGTAATGGAGAGTGGAGTCACTTCCTAGCAGTTGGCATATGATGCGTCATTGAACACCTTCTACTCTTATCTTGTCTGTGTTCTCCGTGTTGGAGAAGATAAAAGAGCAGTATTTAAGGGAAGGTCGTACACACATTTTATAGAGGGTAAGCATAGCCTCTGTTGTGAAGAAAGTATTCGTTACGAAACCAGTTAACCGTCTAGATTTAAAAATAATAGAGGAGGCATGTTCTTCGAAGTTTAGGCTTCCTGTGTAATTAATTTCTAGATGGTGTACTGACTTCAGTGTCTAGATTCTACTTTTATTTAAGTAGATTTGCAGTTCATAAGGATGCCGCATTAGTGGACGAGAGTTCAACGAATAGCTGAAGCTCTTTACAGTTTAGTAACAAGGTTATTAGCCTTTTGAATTTGGTAAAACTGTCACAGTTACGAATAGGTATTGGCAACCTGTTCTACAATAAACTATACCACACTGTAAAAAACTTACAACGCATTTGTTTTTTGATATTTTACGGTATGTGGTGTATATATGTGTTGTTTCTTAGTCTATAGGCTAGTTCATGGATCATAGTTGGGCAGGAGGTTAGAAATGAGAGTCAATTTATTGCTTTGTAAAGAAATATTAGATCGTTGCTTAACCTACGGTGCCACAAAGCTTCTTAAGAGAGGTGTTTACATCTATCTGTGTAATGGAGAGTGGAGTCACTTCCTAGCAGTTGGCATATGATGCGTCATTGAACACCTTCTACTCTTATCTTGTCTGTGTTCTCCGTGTTAGAGAAGATAAAAGAGCAGTATTTAAGGGAAGGTCGTACACACATTTTATAGAGGGTAAGCATAGCCTCTGTTGTGAAGAAAGTATTCGTTACGAAACCAGTTAACCGTCTAGATTTAAAAATAATAGAGGAGGCATGTTCTTCGAAGTTTAGGCTTCCTGTGTAATTAATTTCTAGATGGTGTACTGACTTCAGTGTCTAGATTCTACTTTTATTTAAGTAGATTTGCAGTTCATAAGGATGCCGCATTAGTGGACGAGAGTTCAACGAATAGCTGAAGCTCTTTACAGTTTAGTAACAAGGTTATTAGCCTTTTGAATTTGGTAAAACTGTCACAGTTACGAATAGGTATTGGCAACCTGTTCTACAATAAACTATACCACACTGTAAAAAACTTACAACGCATTTGTTTTTTGATATTTTACGGTATGTGGTGTATATATGTGTTGTTTCTTAGTCTATAGGCTAGTTCATGGATCATAGTTGGGCAGGAGGTTAGAAATGAGAGTCAATTTATTGCTTTGTAAAGAAATATTAGATCGTTGCTTAACCTACGGTGCCACAAAGCTTCTTAAGAGAGGTGTTTACATCTATCTGTGTAATGGAGAGTGGAGTCACTTCCTAGCAGTTGGCATATGATGCGTCATTGAACACCTTCTACTCTTATCTTGTCTGTGTTCTCCGTGTTGGAGAAGATAAAAGAGCAGTATTTAAGGGAAGGTCGTACACACATTTTATAGAGGGTAAGCATAGCCTCTGTTGTGAAGAAAGTATTCGTTACGAAACCAGTTAACCGTCTAGATTTAAAAATAATAGAGGAGGCATGTTCTTCGAAGTTTAGGCTTCCTGTGTAATTAATTTCTAGATGGTGTACTGACTTCAGTGTCTAGATTCTACTTTTATTTAAGTAGATTTGCAGTTCATAAGGATGCCGCATTAGTGGACGAGAGTTCAACGAATAGCTGAAGCTCTTTACAGTTTAGTAACAAGGTTATTAGCCTTTTGAATTTGGTAAAACTGTCACAGTTACGAATAGGTATTGGCAACCTGTTCTACAATAAACTATACCACACTGTAAAAAACTTACAACGCATTTGTTTTTTGATATTTTACGGTATGTGGTGTATATATGTGTTGTTTCTTAGTCTATAGGCTAGTTCATGGATCATAGTTGGGCAGGAGGTTAGAAATGAGAGTCAATTTATTGCTTTGTAAAGAAATATTAGATCGTTGCTTAACCTACGGTGCCACAAAGCTTCTTAAGAGAGGTGTTTACATCTATCTGTGTAATGGAGAGTGGAGTCACTTCCTAGCAGTTGGCATATGATGCGTCATTGAACACCTTCTACTCTTATCTTGTCTGTGTTCTCCGTGTTAGAGAAGATAAAAGAGCAGTATTTAAGGGAAGGTCGTACACACATTTTATAGAGGGTAAGCATAGCCTCTGTTGTGAAGAAAGTATTCGTTACGAAACCAGTTAACCGTCTAGATTTAAAAATAATAGAGGAGGCATGTTCTTCGAAGTTTAGGCTTCCTGTGTAATTAATTTCTAGATGGTGTACTGACTTCAGTGTCTAGATTCTACTTTTATTTAAGTAGATTTGCAGTTCATAAGGATGCCGCATTAGTGGACGAGAGTTCAACGAATAGCTGAAGCTCTTTACAGTTTAGTAACAAGGTTATTAGCCTTTTGAATTTGGTAAAACTGTCACAGTTACGGATAGGTATTGGCAACCTGTTCTACAATAAACTATACCACACTGTAAAAAACTTACAACGCATTTGTTTTTTGATATTTTACGGTATGTGGTGTATATATGTGTTGTTTCTTAGTCTATAGGCTAGTTCATGGATCATAGTTGGGCAGGAGGTTAGAAATGAGAGTCAATTTATTGCTTTGTAAAGAAATATTAGATCGTTGCTTAACCTACGGTGCCACAAAGCTTCTTAAGAGAGGTGTTTACATCTATCTGTGTAATGGAGAGTGGAGTCACTTCCTAGCAGTTGGCATATGATGCGTCATTGAACACCTTCTACTCTTATCTTGTCTGTGTTCTCCGTGTTAGAGAAGATAAAAGAGCAGTATTTAAGGGAAGGTCGTACACACATTTTATAGAGGGTAAGCATAGCCTCTGTTGTGAAGAAAGTATTCGTTACGAAACCAGTTAACCGTCTAGATTTAAAAATAATAGAGGAGGCATGTTCTTCGAAGTTTAGGCTTCCTGTGTAATTAATTTCTAGATGGTGTACTGACTTCAGTGTCTAGATTCTACTTTTATTTAAGTAGATTTGCAGTTCATAAGGATGCCGCATTAGTGGACGAGAGTTCAACGAATAGCTGAAGCTCTTTACAGTTTAGTAACAAGGTTATTAGCCTTTTGAATTTGGTAAAACTGTCACAGTTACGAATAGGTATTGGCAACCTGTTCTACAATAAACTATACCACACTGTAAAAAACTTACAACGCATTTGTTTTTTGATATTTTACGGTATGTGGTGTATATATGTGTTGTTTCTTAGTCTATAGGCTAGTTCATGGATCATAGTTGGGCAGGAGGTTAGAAATGAGAGTCAATTTATTGCTTTGTAAAGAAATATTAGATCGTTGCTTAACCTACGGTGCCACAAAGCTTCTTAAGAGAGGTGTTTACATCTATCTGTGTAATGGAGAGTGGAGTCACTTCCTAGCAGTTGGCATATGATGCGTCATTGAACACCTTCTACTCTTATCTTGTCTGTGTTCTCCGTGTTAGAGAAGATAAAAGAGCAGTATTTAAGGGAAGGTCGTACACACATTTTATAGAGGGTAAGCATAGCCTCTGTTGTGAAGAAAGTATTCGTTACGAAACCAGTTAACCGTCTAGATTTAAAAATAATAGAGGAGGCATGTTCTTCGAAGTTTAGGCTTCCTGTGTAATTAATTTCTAGATGGTGTACTGACTTCAGTGTCTAGATTCTACTTTTATTTAAGTAGATTTGCAGTTCATAAGGATGCCGCATTAGTGGACGAGAGTTCAACGAATAGCTGAAGCTCTTTACAGTTTAGTAACAAGGTTATTAGCCTTTTGAATTTGGTAAAACTGTCACAGTTACGAATAGGTATTGGCAACCTGTTCTACAATAAACTATACCACACTGTAAAAAACTTACAACGCATTTGTTTTTTGATATTTTACGGTATGTGGTGTATATATGTGTTGTTTCTTAGTCTATAGGCTAGTTCATGGATCATAGTTGGGCAGGAGGTTAGAAATGAGAGTCAATTTATTGCTTTGTAAAGAAATATTAGATCGTTGCTTAACCTACGGTGCCACAAAGCTTCTTAAGAGAGGTGTTTACATCTATCTGTGTAATGGAGAGTGGAGTCACTTCCTAGCAGTTGGCATATGATGCGTCATTGAACACCTTCTACTCTTATCTTGTCTGTGTTCTCCGTGTTAGAGAAGATAAAAGAGCAGTATTTAAGGGAAGGTCGTACACACATTTTATAGAGGGTAAGCATAGCCTCTGTTGTGAAGAAAGTATTCGTTACGAAACCAGTTAACCGTCTAGATTTAAAAATAATAGAGGAGGCATGTTCTTCGAAGTTTAGGCTTCCTGTGTAATTAATTTCTAGATGGTGTACTGACTTCAGTGTCTAGATTCTACTTTTATTTAAGTAGATTTGCAGTTCATAAGGATGCCGCATTAGTGGACGAGAGTTCAACGAATAGCTGAAGCTCTTTACAGTTTAGTAACAAGGTTATTAGCCTTTTGAATTTGGTAAAACTGTCACAGTTACGAATAGGTATTGGCAACCTGTTCTACAATAAACTATACCACACTGTAAAAAACTTACAACGCATTTGTTTTTTGATATTTTACGGTATGTGGTGTATATATGTGTTGTTTCTTAGTCTATAGGCTAGTTCATGGATCATAGTTGGGCAGGAGGTTAGAAATGAGAGTCAATTTATTGCTTTGTAAAGAAATATTAGATCGTTGCTTAACCTACGGTGCCACAAAGCTTCTTAAGAGAGGTGTTTACATCTATCTGTGTAATGGAGAGTGGAGTCACTTCCTAGCAGTTGGCATATGATGCGTCATTGAACACCTTCTACTCTTATCTTGTCTGTGTTCTCCGTGTTAGAGAAGATAAAAGAGCAGTATTTAAGGGAAGGTCGTACACACATTTTATAGAGGGTAAGCATAGCCTCTGTTGTGAAGAAAGTATTCGTTACGAAACCAGTTAACCGTCTAGATTTAAAAATAATAGAGGAGGCATGTTCTTCGAAGTTTAGGCTTCCTGTGTAATTAATTTCTAGATGGTGTACTGACTTCAGTGTCTAGATTCTACTTTTATTTAAGTAGATTTGCAGTTCATAAGGATGCCGCATTAGTGGACGAGAGTTCAACGAATAGCTGAAGCTCTTTACAGTTTAGTAACAAGGTTATTAGCCTTTTGAATTTGGTAAAACTGTCACAGTTACGAATAGGTATTGGCAACCTGTTCTACAATAAACTATACCACACTGTAAAAAACTTACAACGCATTTGTTTTTTGATATTTTACGGTATGTGGTGTATATATGTGTTGTTTCTTAGTCTATAGGCTAGTTCATGGATCATAGTTGGGCAGGAGGTTAGAAATGAGAGTCAATTTATTGCTTTGTAAAGAAATATTAGATCGTTGCTTAACCTACGGTGCCACAAAGCTTCTTAAGAGAGGTGTTTACATCTATCTGTGTAATGGAGAGTGGAGTCACTTCCTAGCAGTTGGCATATGATGCGTCATTGAACACCTTCTACTCTTATCTTGTCTGTGTTCTCCGTGTTAGAGAAGATAAAAGAGCAGTATTTAAGGGAAGGTCGTACACACATTTTATAGAGGGTAAGCATAGCCTCTGTTGTGAAGAAAGTATTCGTTACGAAACCAGTTAACCGTCTAGATTTAAAAATAATAGAGGAGGCATGTTCTTCGAAGTTTAGGCTTCCTGTGTAATTAATTTCTAGATGGTGTACTGACTTCAGTGTCTAGATTCTACTTTTATTTAAGTAGATTTGCAGTTCATAAGGATGCCGCATTAGTGGACGAGAGTTCAACGAATAGCTGAAGCTCTTTACAGTTTAGTAACAAGGTTATTAGCCTTTTGAATTTGGTAAAACTGTCACAGTTACGAATAGGTATTGGCAACCTGTTCTACAATAAACTATACCACACTGTAAAAAACTTACAACGCATTTGTTTTTTGATATTTTACGGTATGTGGTGTATATATGTGTTGTTTCTTAGTCTATAGGCTAGTTCATGGATCATAGTTGGGCAGGAGGTTAGAAATGAGAGTCAATTTATTGCTTTGTAAAGAAATATTAGATCGTTGCTTAACCTACGGTGCCACAAAGCTTCTTAAGAGAGGTGTTTACATCTATCTGTGTAATGGAGAGTGGAGTCACTTCCTAGCAGTTGGCATATGATGCGTCATTGAACACCTTCTACTCTTATCTTGTCTGTGTTCTCCGTGTTAGAGAAGATAAAAGAGCAGTATTTAAGGGAAGGTCGTACACACATTTTATAGAGGGTAAGCATAGCCTCTGTTGTGAAGAAAGTATTCGTTACGAAACCAGTTAACCGTCTAGATTTAAAAATAATAGAGGAGGCATGTTCTTCGAAGTTTAGGCTTCCTGTGTAATTAATTTCTAGATGGTGTACTGACTTCAGTGTCTAGATTCTACTTTTATTTAAGTAGATTTGCAGTTCATAAGGATGCCGCATTAGTGGACGAGAGTTCAACGAATAGCTGAAGCTCTTTACAGTTTAGTAACAAGGTTATTAGCCTTTTGAATTTGGTAAAACTGTCACAGTTACGAATAGGTATTGGCAACCTGTTCTACAATAAACTATACCACACTGTAAAAAACTTACAACGCATTTGTTTTTTGATATTTTACGGTATGTGGTGTATATATGTGTTGTTTCTTAGTCTATAGGCTAGTTCATGGATCATAGTTGGGCAGGAGGTTAGAAATGAGAGTCAATTTATTGCTTTGTAAAGAAATATTAGATCGTTGCTTAACCTACGGTGCCACAAAGCTTCTTAAGAGAGGTGTTTACATCTATCTGTGTAATGGAGAGTGGAGTCACTTCCTAGCAGTTGGCATATGATGCGTCATTGAACACCTTCTACTCTTATCTTGTCTGTGTTCTCCGTGTTGGAGAAGATAAAAGAGCAGTATTTAAGGGAAGGTCGTACACACATTTTATAGAGGGTAAGCATAGCCTCTGTTGTGAAGAAAGTATTCGTTACGAAACCAGTTAACCGTCTAGATTTAAAAATAATAGAGGAGGCATGTTCTTCGAAGTTTAGGCTTCCTGTGTAATTAATTTCTAGATGGTGTACTGACTTCAGTGTCTAGATTCTACTTTTATTTAAGTAGATTTGCAGTTCATAAGGATGCCGCATTAGTGGACGAGAGTTCAACGAATAGCTGAAGCTCTTTACAGTTTAGTAACAAGGTTATTAGCCTTTTGAATTTGGTAAAACTGTCACAGTTACGAATAGGTATTGGCAACCTGTTCTACAATAAACTATACCACACTGTAAAAAACTTACAACGCATTTGTTTTTTGATATTTTACGGTATGTGGTGTATATATGTGTTGTTTCTTAGTCTATAGGCTAGTTCATGGATCATAGTTGGGCAGGAGGTTAGAAATGAGAGTCAATTTATTGCTTTGTAAAGAAATATTAGATCGTTGCTTAACCTACGGTGCCACAAAGCTTCTTAAGAGAGGTGTTTACATCTATCTGTGTAATGGAGAGTGGAGTCACTTCCTAGCAGTTGGCATATGATGCGTCATTGAACACCTTCTACTCTTATCTTGTCTGTGTTCTCCGTGTTAGAGAAGATAAAAGAGCAGTATTTAAGGGAAGGTCGTACACACATTTTATAGAGGGTAAGCATAGCCTCTGTTGTGAAGAAAGTATTCGTTACGAAACCAGTTAACCGTCTAGATTTAAAAATAATAGAGGAGGCATGTTCTTCGAAGTTTAGGCTTCCTGTGTAATTAATTTCTAGATGGTGTACTGACTTCAGTGTCTAGATTCTACTTTTATTTAAGTAGATTTGCAGTTCATAAGGATGCCGCATTAGTGGACGAGAGTTCAACGAATAGCTGAAGCTCTTTACAGTTTAGTAACAAGGTTATTAGCCTTTTGAATTTGGTAAAACTGTCACAGTTACGAATAGGTATTGGCAACCTGTTCTACAATAAACTATACCACACTGTAAAAAACTTACAACGCATTTGTTTTTTGATATTTTACGGTATGTGGTGTATATATGTGTTGTTTCTTAGTCTATAGGCTAGTTCATGGATCATAGTTGGGCAGGAGGTTAGAAATGAGAGTCAATTTATTGCTTTGTAAAGAAATATTAGATCGTTGCTTAACCTACGGTGCCACAAAGCTTCTTAAGAGAGGTGTTTACATCTATCTGTGTAATGGAGAGTGGAGTCACTTCCTAGCAGTTGGCATATGATGCGTCATTGAACACCTTCTACTCTTATCTTGTCTGTGTTCTCCGTGTTAGAGAAGATAAAAGAGCAGTATTTAAGGGAAGGTCGTACACACATTTTATAGAGGGTAAGCATAGCCTCTGTTGTGAAGAAAGTATTCGTTACGAAACCAGTTAACCGTCTAGATTTAAAAATAATAGAGGAGGCATGTTCTTCGAAGTTTAGGCTTCCTGTGTAATTAATTTCTAGATGGTGTACTGACTTCAGTGTCTAGATTCTACTTTTATTTAAGTAGATTTGCAGTTCATAAGGATGCCGCATTAGTGGACGAGAGTTCAACGAATAGCTGAAGCTCTTTACAGTTTAGTAACAAGGTTATTAGCCTTTTGAATTTGGTAAAACTGTCACAGTTACGAATAGGTATTGGCAACCTGTTCTACAATAAACTATACCACACTGTAAAAAACTTACAACGCATTTGTTTTTTGATATTTTACGGTATGTGGTGTATATATGTGTTGTTTCTTAGTCTATAGGCTAGTTCATGGATCATAGTTGGGCAGGAGGTTAGAAATGAGAGTCAATTTATTGCTTTGTAAAGAAATATTAGATCGTTGCTTAACCTACGGTGCCACAAAGCTTCTTAAGAGAGGTGTTTACATCTATCTGTGTAATGGAGAGTGGAGTCACTTCCTAGCAGTTGGCATATGATGCGTCATTGAACACCTTCTACTCTTATCTTGTCTGTGTTCTCCGTGTTAGAGAAGATAAAAGAGCAGTATTTAAGGGAAGGTCGTACACACATTTTATAGAGGGTAAGCATAGCCTCTGTTGTGAAGAAAGTATTCGTTACGAAACCAGTTAACCGTCTAGATTTAAAAATAATAGAGGAGGCATGTTCTTCGAAGTTTAGGCTTCCTGTGTAATTAATTTCTAGATGGTGTACTGACTTCAGTGTCTAGATTCTACTTTTATTTAAGTAGATTTGCAGTTCATAAGGATGCCGCATTAGTGGACGAGAGTTCAACGAATAGCTGAAGCTCTTTACAGTTTAGTAACAAGGTTATTAGCCTTTTGAATTTGGTAAAACTGTCACAGTTACGAATAGGTATTGGCAACCTGTTCTACAATAAACTATACCACACTGTAAAAAACTTACAACGCATTTGTTTTTTGATATTTTACGGTATGTGGTGTATATATGTGTTGTTTCTTAGTCTATAGGCTAGTTCATGGATCATAGTTGGGCAGGAGGTTAGAAATGAGAGTCAATTTATTGCTTTGTAAAGAAATATTAGATCGTTGCTTAACCTACGGTGCCACAAAGCTTCTTAAGAGAGGTGTTTACATCTATCTGTGTAATGGAGAGTGGAGTCACTTCCTAGCAGTTGGCATATGATGCGTCATTGAACACCTTCTACTCTTATCTTGTCTGTGTTCTCCGTGTTAGAGAAGATAAAAGAGCAGTATTTAAGGGAAGGTCGTACACACATTTTATAGAGGGTAAGCATAGCCTCTGTTGTGAAGAAAGTATTCGTTACGAAACCAGTTAACCGTCTAGATTTAAAAATAATAGAGGAGGCATGTTCTTCGAAGTTTAGGCTTCCTGTGTAATTAATTTCTAGATGGTGTACTGACTTCAGTGTCTAGATTCTACTTTTATTTAAGTAGATTTGCAGTTCATAAGGATGCCGCATTAGTGGACGAGAGTTCAACGAATAGCTGAAGCTCTTTACAGTTTAGTAACAAGGTTATTAGCCTTTTGAATTTGGTAAAACTGTCACAGTTACGGATAGGTATTGGCAACCTGTTCTACAATAAACTATACCACACTGTAAAAAACTTACAACGCATTTGTTTTTGATATTTTACGGTATGTGGTGTATATATGTGTTGTTTCTTAGTCTATAGGCTAGTTCATGGATCATAGTTGGGCAGGAGGTTAGAAATGAGAGTCAATTTATTGCTTTGTAAAGAAATATTAGATCGTTGCTTAACCTACGGTGCCACAAAGCTTCTTAAGAGAGGTGTTTACATCTATCTGTGTAATGGAGAGTGGAGTCACTTCCTAGCAGTTGGCATATGATGCGTCTTTGAACACCTTCTACTCTTATCTTGTCTGTGTTCTCCGTGTTAGAGAAGATAAAAGAGCAGTATTTAAGGGAAGGTCGTACACACATTTTATAGAGGGTAAGCATAGCCTCTGTTGTGAAGAAAGTATTCGTTACGAAACCAGTTAACCGTCTAGATTTAAAAATAATAGAGGAGGCATGTTCTTCGAAGTTTAGGCTTCCTGTGTAATTAATTTCTAGATGGTGTACTGACTTCAGTGTCTAGATTCTACTTTTATTTAAGTAGATTTGCAGTTCATAAGGATGCCGCATTAGTGGACGAGAGTTCAACGAATAGCTGAAGCTCTTTACAGTTTAGTAACAAGGTTATTAGCCTTTTGAATTTGGTAAAACTGTCACAGTTACGAATAGGTATTGGCAACCTGTTCTACAATAAACTATACCACACTGTAAAAAACTTACAACGCATTTGTTTTTGATATTTTACGGTATGTGGTGTATATATGTGTTGTTTCTTAGTCTATAGGCTAGTTCATGGATCATAGTTGGGCAGGAGGTTAGAAATGAGAGTCAATTTATTGCTTTGTAAAGAAATATTAGATCGTTGCTTAACCTACGGTGCCACAAAGCTTCTTAAGAGAGGTGTTTACATCTATCTGTGTAATGGAGAGTGGAGTCACTTCCTAGCAGTTGGCATATGATGCGTCATTGAACACCTTCTACTCTTATCTTGTCTGTGTTCTCCGTGTTAGAGAAGATAAAAGAGCAGTATTTAAGGGAAGGTCGTACACACATTTTATAGAGGGTAAGCATAGCCTCTGTTGTGAAGAAAGTATTCGTTACGAAACCAGTTAACCGTCTAGATTTAAAAATAATAGAGGAGGCATGTTCTTCGAAGTTTAGGCTTCCTGTGTAATTAATTTCTAGATGGTGTACTGACTTCAGTGTCTAGATTCTACTTTTATTTAAGTAGATTTGCAGTTCATAAGGATGCCGCATTAGTGGACGAGAGTTCAACGAATAGCTGAAGCTCTTTACAGTTTAGTAACAAGGTTATTAGCCTTTTGAATTTGGTAAAACTGTCACAGTTACGAATAGGTATTGGCAACCTGTTCTACAATAAACTATACCACACTGTAAAAAACTTACAACGCATTTGTTTTTTGATATTTTACGGTATGTGGTGTATATATGTGTTGTTTCTTAGTCTATAGGCTAGTTCATGGATCATAGTTGGGCAGGAGGTTAGAAATGAGAGTCAATTTATTGCTTTGTAAAGAAATATTAGATCGTTGCTTAACCTACGGTGCCACAAAGCTTCTTAAGAGAGGTGTTTACATCTATCTGTGTAATGGAGAGTGGAGTCACTTCCTAGCAGTTGGCATATGATGCGTCATTGAACACCTTCTACTCTTATCTTGTCTGTGTTCTCCGTGTTAGAGAAGATAAAAGAGCAGTATTTAAGGGAAGGTCGTACACACATTTTATAGAGGGTAAGCATAGCCTCTGTTGTGAAGAAAGTATTCGTTACGAAACCAGTTAACCGTCTAGATTTAAAAATAATAGAGGAGGCATGTTCTTCGAAGTTTAGGCTTCCTGTGTAATTAATTTCTAGATGGTGTACTGACTTCAGTGTCTAGATTCTACTTTTATTTAAGTAGATTTGCAGTTCATAAGGATGCCGCATTAGTGGACGAGAGTTCAACGAATAGCTGAAGCTCTTTACAGTTTAGTAACAAGGTTATTAGCCTTTTGAATTTGGTAAAACTGTCACAGTTACGAATAGGTATTGGCAACCTGTTCTACAATAAACTATACCACACTGTAAAAAACTTACAACGCATTTGTTTTTGATATTTTACGGTATGTGGTGTATATATGTGTTGTTTCTTAGTCTATAGGCTAGTTCATGGATCATAGTTGGGCAGGAGGTTAGAAATGAGAGTCAATTTATTGCTTTGTAAAGAAATATTAGATCGTTGCTTAACCTACGGTGCCACAAAGCTTCTTAAGAGAGGTGTTTACATCTATCTGTGTAATGGAGAGTGGAGTCACTTCCTAGCAGTTGGCATATGATGCGTCTTTGAACACCTTCTACTCTTATCTTGTCTGTGTTCTCCGTGTTGGAGAAGATAAAAGAGCAGTATTTAAGGGAAGGTCGTACACACATTTTATAGAGGGTAAGCATAGCCTCTGTTGTGAAGAAAGTATTCGTTACGAAACCAGTTAACCGTCTAGATTTAAAAATAATAGAGGAGGCATGTTCTTCGAAGTTTAGGCTTCCTGTGTAATTAATTTCTAGATGGTGTACTGACTTCAGTGTCTAGATTCTACTTTTATTTAAGTAGATTTGCAGTTCATAAGGATGCCGCATTAGTGGACGAGAGTTCAACGAATAGCTGAAGCTCTTTACAGTTTAGTAACAAGGTTATTAGCCTTTTGAATTTGGTAAAACTGTCACAGTTACGAATAGGTATTGGCAACCTGTTCTACAATAAACTATACCACACTGTAAAAAACTTACAACGCATTTGTTTTTTGATATTTTACGGTATGTGGTGTATATATGTGTTGTTTCTTAGTCTATAGGCTAGTTCATGGATCATAGTTGGGCAGGAGGTTAGAAATGAGAGTCAATTTATTGCTTTGTAAAGAAATATTAGATCGTTGCTTAACCTACGGTGCCACAAAGCTTCTTAAGAGAGGTGTTTACATCTATCTGTGTAATGGAGAGTGGAGTCACTTCCTAGCAGTTGGCATATGATGCGTCATTGAACACCTTCTACTCTTATCTTGTCTGTGTTCTCCGTGTTAGAGAAGATAAAAGAGCAGTATTTAAGGGAAGGTCGTACACACATTTTATAGAGGGTAAGCATAGCCTCTGTTGTGAAGAAAGTATTCGTTACGAAACCAGTTAACCGTCTAGATTTAAAAATAATAGAGGAGGCATGTTCTTCGAAGTTTAGGCTTCCTGTGTAATTAATTTCTAGATGGTGTACTGACTTCAGTGTCTAGATTCTACTTTTATTTAAGTAGATTTGCAGTTCATAAGGATGCCGCATTAGTGGACGAGAGTTCAACGAATAGCTGAAGCTCTTTACAGTTTAGTAACAAGGTTATTAGCCTTTTGAATTTGGTAAAACTGTCACAGTTACGAATAGGTATTGGCAACCTGTTCTACAATAAACTATACCACACTGTAAAAAACTTACAACGCATTTGTTTTTCGATATTTTACGGTATGTGGTGTATATATGTGTTGTTTCTTAGTCTATAGGCTAGTTCATGGATCATAGTTGGGCAGGAGGTTAGAAATGAGAGTCAATTTATTGCTTTGTAAAGAAATATTAGATCGTTGCTTAACCTACGGTGCCACAAAGCTTCTTAAGAGAGGTGTTTACATCTATCTGTGTAATGGAGAGTGGAGTCACTTCCTAGCAGTTGGCATATGATGCGTCATTGAACACCTTCTACTCTTATCTTGTCTGTGTTCTCCGTGTTAGAGAAGATAAAAGAGCAGTATTTAAGGGAAGGTCGTACACACATTTTATAGAGGGTAAGCATAGCCTCTGTTGTGAAGAAAGTATTCGTTACGAAACCAGTTAACCGTCTAGATTTAAAAATAATAGAGGAGGCATGTTCTTCGAAGTTTAGGCTTCCTGTGTAATTAATTTCTAGATGGTGTACTGACTTCAGTGTCTAGATTCTACTTTTATTTAAGTAGATTTGCAGTTCATAAGGATGCCGCATTAGTGGACGAGAGTTCAACGAATAGCTGAAGCTCTTTACAGTTTAGTAACAAGGTTATTAGCCTTTTGAATTTGGTAAAACTGTCACAGTTACGGATAGGTATTGGCAACCTGTTCTACAATAAACTATACCACACTGTAAAAAACTTACAACGCATTTGTTTTTCGATATTTTACGGTATGTGGTGTATATATGTGTTGTTTCTTAGTCTATAGGCTAGTTCATGGATCATAGTTGGGCAGGAGGTTAGAAATGAGAGTCAATTTATTGCTTTGTAAAGAAATATTAGATCGTTGCTTAACCTACGGTGCCACAAAGCTTCTTAAGAGAGGTGTTTACATCTATCTGTGTAATGGAGAGTGGAGTCACTTCCTAGCAGTTGGCATATGATGCGTCTTTGAACACCTTCTACTCTTATCTTGTCTGTGTTCTCCGTGTTGGAGAAGATAAAAGAGCAGTATTTAAGGGAAGGTCGTACACACATTTTATAGAGGGTAAGCATAGCCTCTGTTGTGAAGAAAGTATTCGTTACGAAACCAGTTAACCGTCTAGATTTAAAAATAATAGAGGAGGCATGTTCTTCGAAGTTTAGGCTTCCTGTGTAATTAATTTCTAGATGGTGTACTGACTTCAGTGTCTAGATTCTACTTTTATTTAAGTAGATTTGCAGTTCATAAGGATGCCGCATTAGTGGACGAGAGTTCAACGAATAGCTGAAGCTCTTTACAGTTTAGTAACAAGGTTATTAGCCTTTTGAATTTGGTAAAACTGTCACAGTTACGAATAGGTATTGGCAACCTGTTCTACAATAAACTATACCACACTGTAAAAAACTTACAACGCATTTGTTTTTGATATTTTACGGTATGTGGTGTATATATGTGTTGTTTCTTAGTCTATAGGCTAGTTCATGGATCATAGTTGGGCAGGAGGTTAGAAATGAGAGTCAATTTATTGCTTTGTAAAGAAATATTAGATCGTTGCTTAACCTACGGTGCCACAAAGCTTCTTAAGAGAGGTGTTTACATCTATCTGTGTAATGGAGAGTGGAGTCACTTCCTAGCAGTTGGCATATGATGCGTCATTGAACACCTTCTACTCTTATCTTGTCTGTGTTCTCCGTGTTAGAGAAGATAAAAGAGCAGTATTTAAGGGAAGGTCGTACACACATTTTATAGAGGGTAAGCATAGCCTCTGTTGTGAAGAAAGTATTCGTTACGAAACCAGTTAACCGTCTAGATTTAAAAATAATAGAGGAGGCATGTTCTTCGAAGTTTAGGCTTCCTGTGTAATTAATTTCTAGATGGTGTACTGACTTCAGTGTCTAGATTCTACTTTTATTTAAGTAGATTTGCAGTTCATAAGGATGCCGCATTAGTGGACGAGAGTTCAACGAATAGCTGAAGCTCTTTACAGTTTAGTAACAAGGTTATTAGCCTTTTGAATTTGGTAAAACTGTCACAGTTACGAATAGGTATTGGCAACCTGTTCTACAATAAACTATACCACACTGTAAAAAACTTACAACGCATTTGTTTTTTGATATTTTACGGTATGTGGTGTATATATGTGTTGTTTCTTAGTCTATAGGCTAGTTCATGGATCATAGTTGGGCAGGAGGTTAGAAATGAGAGTCAATTTATTGCTTTGTAAAGAAATATTAGATCGTTGCTTAACCTACGGTGCCACAAAGCTTCTTAAGAGAGGTGTTTACATCTATCTGTGTAATGGAGAGTGGAGTCACTTCCTAGCAGTTGGCATATGATGCGTCATTGAACACCTTCTACTCTTATCTTGTCTGTGTTCTCCGTGTTAGAGAAGATAAAAGAGCAGTATTTAAGGGAAGGTCGTACACACATTTTATAGAGGGTAAGCATAGCCTCTGTTGTGAAGAAAGTATTCGTTACGAAACCAGTTAACCGTCTAGATTTAAAAATAATAGAGGAGGCATGTTCTTCGAAGTTTAGGCTTCCTGTGTAATTAATTTCTAGATGGTGTACTGACTTCAGTGTCTAGATTCTACTTTTATTTAAGTAGATTTGCAGTTCATAAGGATGCCGCATTAGTGGACGAGAGTTCAACGAATAGCTGAAGCTCTTTACAGTTTAGTAACAAGGTTATTAGCCTTTTGAATTTGGTAAAACTGTCACAGTTACGAATAGGTATTGGCAACCTGTTCTACAATAAACTATACCACACTGTAAAAAACTTACAACGCATTTGTTTTTTGATATTTTACGGTATGTGGTGTATATATGTGTTGTTTCTTAGTCTATAGGCTAGTTCATGGATCATAGTTGGGCAGGAGGTTAGAAATGAGAGTCAATTTATTGCTTTGTAAAGAAATATTAGATCGTTGCTTAACCTACGGTGCCACAAAGCTTCTTAAGAGAGGTGTTTACATCTATCTGTGTAATGGAGAGTGGAGTCACTTCCTAGCAGTTGGCATATGATGCGTCTTTGAACACCTTCTACTCTTATCTTGTCTGTGTTCTCCGTGTTGGAGAAGATAAAAGAGCAGTATTTAAGGGAAGGTCGTACACACATTTTATAGAGGGTAAGCATAGCCTCTGTTGTGAAGAAAGTATTCGTTACGAAACCAGTTAACCGTCTAGATTTAAAAATAATAGAGGAGGCATGTTCTTCGAAGTTTAGGCTTCCTGTGTAATTAATTTCTAGATGGTGTACTGACTTCAGTGTCTAGATTCTACTTTTATTTAAGTAGATTTGCAGTTCATAAGGATGCCGCATTAGTGGACGAGAGTTCAACGAATAGCTGAAGCTCTTTACAGTTTAGTAACAAGGTTATTAGCCTTTTGAATTTGGTAAAACTGTCACAGTTACGAATAGGTATTGGCAACCTGTTCTACAATAAACTATACCACACTGTAAAAAACTTACAACGCATTTGTTTTTTGATATTTTACGGTATGTGGTGTATATATGTGTTGTTTCTTAGTCTATAGGCTAGTTCATGGATCATAGTTGGGCAGGAGGTTAGAAATGAGAGTCAATTTATTGCTTTGTAAAGAAATATTAGATCGTTGCTTAACCTACGGTGCCACAAAGCTTCTTAAGAGAGGTGTTTACATCTATCTGTGTAATGGAGAGTGGAGTCACTTCCTAGCAGTTGGCATATGATGCGTCATTGAACACCTTCTACTCTTATCTTGTCTGTGTTCTCCGTGTTAGAGAAGATAAAAGAGCAGTATTTAAGGGAAGGTCGTACACACATTTTATAGAGGGTAAGCATAGCCTCTGTTGTGAAGAAAGTATTCGTTACGAAACCAGTTAACCGTCTAGATTTAAAAATAATAGAGGAGGCATGTTCTTCGAAGTTTAGGCTTCCTGTGTAATTAATTTCTAGATGGTGTACTGACTTCAGTGTCTAGATTCTACTTTTATTTAAGTAGATTTGCAGTTCATAAGGATGCCGCATTAGTGGACGAGAGTTCAACGAATAGCTGAAGCTCTTTACAGTTTAGTAACAAGGTTATTAGCCTTTTGAATTTGGTAAAACTGTCACAGTTACGAATAGGTATTGGCAACCTGTTCTACAATAAACTATACCACACTGTAAAAAACTTACAACGCATTTGTTTTTTGATATTTTACGGTATGTGGTGTATATATGTGTTGTTTCTTAGTCTATAGGCTAGTTCATGGATCATAGTTGGGCAGGAGGTTAGAAATGAGAGTCAATTTATTGCTTTGTAAAGAAATATTAGATCGTTGCTTAACCTACGGTGCCACAAAGCTTCTTAAGAGAGGTGTTTACATCTATCTGTGTAATGGAGAGTGGAGTCACTTCCTAGCAGTTGGCATATGATGCGTCATTGAACACCTTCTACTCTTATCTTGTCTGTGTTCTCCGTGTTAGAGAAGATAAAAGAGCAGTATTTAAGGGAAGGTCGTACACACATTTTATAGAGGGTAAGCATAGCCTCTGTTGTGAAGAAAGTATTCGTTACGAAACCAGTTAACCGTCTAGATTTAAAAATAATAGAGGAGGCATGTTCTTCGAAGTTTAGGCTTCCTGTGTAATTAATTTCTAGATGGTGTACTGACTTCAGTGTCTAGATTCTACTTTTATTTAAGTAGATTTGCAGTTCATAAGGATGCCGCATTAGTGGACGAGAGTTCAACGAATAGCTGAAGCTCTTTACAGTTTAGTAACAAGGTTATTAGCCTTTTGAATTTGGTAAAACTGTCACAGTTACGAATAGGTATTGGCAACCTGTTCTACAATAAACTATACCACACTGTAAAAAACTTACAACGCATTTGTTTTTTGATATTTTACGGTATGTGGTGTATATATGTGTTGTTTCTTAGTCTATAGGCTAGTTCATGGATCATAGTTGGGCAGGAGGTTAGAAATGAGAGTCAATTTATTGCTTTGTAAAGAAATATTAGATCGTTGCTTAACCTACGGTGCCACAAAGCTTCTTAAGAGAGGTGTTTACATCTATCTGTGTAATGGAGAGTGGAGTCACTTCCTAGCAGTTGGCATATGATGCGTCATTGAACACCTTCTACTCTTATCTTGTCTGTGTTCTCCGTGTTAGAGAAGATAAAAGAGCAGTATTTAAGGGAAGGTCGTACACACATTTTATAGAGGGTAAGCATAGCCTCTGTTGTGAAGAAAGTATTCGTTACGAAACCAGTTAACCGTCTAGATTTAAAAATAATAGAGGAGGCATGTTCTTCGAAGTTTAGGCTTCCTGTGTAATTAATTTCTAGATGGTGTACTGACTTCAGTGTCTAGATTCTACTTTTATTTAAGTAGATTTGCAGTTCATAAGGATGCCGCATTAGTGGACGAGAGTTCAACGAATAGCTGAAGCTCTTTACAGTTTAGTAACAAGGTTATTAGCCTTTTGAATTTGGTAAAACTGTCACAGTTACGGATAGGTATTGGCAACCTGTTCTACAATAAACTATACCACACTGTAAAAAACTTACAACGCATTTGTTTTTTGATATTTTACGGTATGTGGTGTATATATGTGTTGTTTCTTAGTCTATAGGCTAGTTCATGGATCATAGTTGGGCAGGAGGTTAGAAATGAGAGTCAATTTATTGCTTTGTAAAGAAATATTAGATCGTTGCTTAACCTACGGTGCCACAAAGCTTCTTAAGAGAGGTGTTTACATCTATCTGTGTAATGGAGAGTGGAGTCACTTCCTAGCAGTTGGCATATGATGCGTCATTGAACACCTTCTACTCTTATCTTGTCTGTGTTCTCCGTGTTAGAGAAGATAAAAGAGCAGTATTTAAGGGAAGGTCGTACACACATTTTATAGAGGGTAAGCATAGCCTCTGTTGTGAAGAAAGTATTCGTTACGAAACCAGTTAACCGTCTAGATTTAAAAATAATAGAGGAGGCATGTTCTTCGAAGTTTAGGCTTCCTGTGTAATTAATTTCTAGATGGTGTACTGACTTCAGTGTCTAGATTCTACTTTTATTTAAGTAGATTTGCAGTTCATAAGGATGCCGCATTAGTGGACGAGAGTTCAACGAATAGCTGAAGCTCTTTACAGTTTAGTAACAAGGTTATTAGCCTTTTGAATTTGGTAAAACTGTCACAGTTACGAATAGGTATTGGCAACCTGTTCTACAATAAACTATACCACACTGTAAAAACTTACAACGCATTTGTTTTTTGATATTTTACGGTATGTGGTGTATATATGTGTTGTTTCTTAGTCTATAGGCTAGTTCATGGATCATAGTTGGGCAGGAGGTTAGAAATGAGAGTCAATTTATTGCTTTGTAAAGAAATATTAGATCGTTGCTTAACCTACGGTGCCACAAAGCTTCTTAAGAGAGGTGTTTACATCTATCTGTGTAATGGAGAGTGGAGTCACTTCCTAGCAGTTGGCATATGATGCGTCTTTGAACACCTTCTACTCTTATCTTGTCTGTGTTCTCCGTGTTGGAGAAGATAAAAGAGCAGTATTTAAGGGAAGGTCGTACACACATTTTATAGAGGGTAAGCATAGCCTCTGTTGTGAAGAAAGTATTCGTTACGAAACCAGTTAACCGTCTAGATTTAAAAATAATAGAGGAGGCATGTTCTTCGAAGTTTAGGCTTCCTGTGTAATTAATTTCTAGATGGTGTACTGACTTCAGTGTCTAGATTCTACTTTTATTTAAGTAGATTTGCAGTTCATAAGGATGCCGCATTAGTGGACGAGAGTTCAACGAATAGCTGAAGCTCTTTACAGTTTAGTAACAAGGTTATTAGCCTTTTGAATTTGGTAAAACTGTCACAGTTACGAATAGGTATTGGCAACCTGTTCTACAATAAACTATACCACACTGTAAAAAACTTACAACGCATTTGTTTTTTGATATTTTACGGTATGTGGTGTATATATGTGTTGTTTCTTAGTCTATAGGCTAGTTCATGGATCATAGTTGGGCAGGAGGTTAGAAATGAGAGTCAATTTATTGCTTTGTAAAGAAATATTAGATCGTTGCTTAACCTACGGTGCCACAAAGCTTCTTAAGAGAGGTGTTTACATCTATCTGTGTAATGGAGAGTGGAGTCACTTCCTAGCAGTTGGCATATGATGCGTCATTGAACACCTTCTACTCTTATCTTGTCTGTGTTCTCCGTGTTAGAGAAGATAAAAGAGCAGTATTTAAGGGAAGGTCGTACACACATTTTATAGAGGGTAAGCATAGCCTCTGTTGTGAAGAAAGTATTCGTTACGAAACCAGTTAACCGTCTAGATTTAAAAATAATAGAGGAGGCATGTTCTTCGAAGTTTAGGCTTCCTGTGTAATTAATTTCTAGATGGTGTACTGACTTCAGTGTCTAGATTCTACTTTTATTTAAGTAGATTTGCAGTTCATAAGGATGCCGCATTAGTGGACGAGAGTTCAACGAATAGCTGAAGCTCTTTACAGTTTAGTAACAAGGTTATTAGCCTTTTGAATTTGGTAAAACTGTCACAGTTACGGATAGGTATTGGCAACCTGTTCTACAATAAACTATACCACACTGTAAAAAACTTACAACGCATTTGTTTTTGATATTTTACGGTATGTGGTGTATATATGTGTTGTTTCTTAGTCTATAGGCTAGTTCATGGATCATAGTTGGGCAGGAGGTTAGAAATGAGAGTCAATTTATTGCTTTGTAAAGAAATATTAGATCGTTGCTTAACCTACGGTGCCACAAAGCTTCTTAAGAGAGGTGTTTACATCTATCTGTGTAATGGAGAGTGGAGTCACTTCCTAGCAGTTGGCATATGATGCGTCTTTGAACACCTTCTACTCTTATCTTGTCTGTGTTCTCCGTGTTAGAGAAGATAAAAGAGCAGTATTTAAGGGAAGGTCGTACACACATTTTATAGAGGGTAAGCATAGCCTCTGTTGTGAAGAAAGTATTCGTTACGAAACCAGTTAACCGTCTAGATTTAAAAATAATAGAGGAGGCATGTTCTTCGAAGTTTAGGCTTCCTGTGTAATTAATTTCTAGATGGTGTACTGACTTCAGTGTCTAGATTCTACTTTTATTTAAGTAGATTTGCAGTTCATAAGGATGCCGCATTAGTGGACGAGAGTTCAACGAATAGCTGAAGCTCTTTACAGTTTAGTAACAAGGTTATTAGCCTTTTGAATTTGGTAAAACTGTCACAGTTACGAATAGGTATTGGCAACCTGTTCTACAATAAACTATACCACACTGTAAAAAACTTACAACGCATTTGTTTTTGATATTTTACGGTATGTGGTGTATATATGTGTTGTTTCTTAGTCTATAGGCTAGTTCATGGATCATAGTTGGGCAGGAGGTTAGAAATGAGAGTCAATTTATTGCTTTGTAAAGAAATATTAGATCGTTGCTTAACCTACGGTGCCACAAAGCTTCTTAAGAGAGGTGTTTACATCTATCTGTGTAATGGAGAGTGGAGTCACTTCCTAGCAGTTGGCATATGATGCGTCTTTGAACACCTTCTACTCTTATCTTGTCTGTGTTCTCCGTGTTAGAGAAGATAAAAGAGCAGTATTTAAGGGAAGGTCGTACACACATTTTATAGAGGGTAAGCATAGCCTCTGTTGTGAAGAAAGTATTCGTTACGAAACCAGTTAACCGTCTAGATTTAAAAATAATAGAGGAGGCATGTTCTTCGAAGTTTAGGCTTCCTGTGTAATTAATTTCTAGATGGTGTACTGACTTCAGTGTCTAGATTCTACTTTTATTTAAGTAGATTTGCAGTTCATAAGGATGCCGCATTAGTGGACGAGAGTTCAACGAATAGCTGAAGCTCTTTACAGTTTAGTAACAAGGTTATTAGCCTTTTGAATTTGGTAAAACTGTCACAGTTACGAATAGGTATTGGCAACCTGTTCTACAATAAACTATACCACACTGTAAAAAACTTACAACGCATTTGTTTTTGATATTTTACGGTATGTGGTGTATATATGTGTTGTTTCTTAGTCTATAGGCTAGTTCATGGATCATAGTTGGGCAGGAGGTTAGAAATGAGAGTCAATTTATTGCTTTGTAAAGAAATATTAGATCGTTGCTTAACCTACGGTGCCACAAAGCTTCTTAAGAGAGGTGTTTACATCTATCTGTGTAATGGAGAGTGGAGTCACTTCCTAGCAGTTGGCATATGATGCGTCTTTGAACACCTTCTACTCTTATCTTGTCTGTGTTCTCCGTGTTAGAGAAGATAAAAGAGCAGTATTTAAGGGAAGGTCGTACACACATTTTATAGAGGGTAAGCATAGCCTCTGTTGTGAAGAAAGTATTCGTTACGAAACCAGTTAACCGTCTAGATTTAAAAATAATAGAGGAGGCATGTTCTTCGAAGTTTAGGCTTCCTGTGTAATTAATTTCTAGATGGTGTACTGACTTCAGTGTCTAGATTCTACTTTTATTTAAGTAGATTTGCAGTTCATAAGGATGCCGCATTAGTGGACGAGAGTTCAACGAATAGCTGAAGCTCTTTACAGTTTAGTAACAAGGTTATTAGCCTTTTGAATTTGGTAAAACTGTCACAGTTACGAATAGGTATTGGCAACCTGTTCTACAATAAACTATACCACACTGTAAAAAACTTACAACGCATTTGTTTTTTGATATTTTACGGTATGTGGTGTATATATGTGTTGTTTCTTAGTCTATAGGCTAGTTCATGGATCATAGTTGGGCAGGAGGTTAGAAATGAGAGTCAATTTATTGCTTTGTAAAGAAATATTAGATCGTTGCTTAACCTACGGTGCCACAAAGCTTCTTAAGAGAGGTGTTTACATCTATCTGTGTAATGGAGAGTGGAGTCACTTCCTAGCAGTTGGCATATGATGCGTCATTGAACACCTTCTACTCTTATCTTGTCTGTGTTCTCCGTGTTGGAGAAGATAAAAGAGCAGTATTTAAGGGAAGGTCGTACACACATTTTATAGAGGGTAAGCATAGCCTCTGTTGTGAAGAAAGTATTCGTTACGAAACCAGTTAACCGTCTAGATTTAAAAATAATAGAGGAGGCATGTTCTTCGAAGTTTAGGCTTCCTGTGTAATTAATTTCTAGATGGTGTACTGACTTCAGTGTCTAGATTCTACTTTTATTTAAGTAGATTTGCAGTTCATAAGGATGCCGCATTAGTGGACGAGAGTTCAACGAATAGCTGAAGCTCTTTACAGTTTAGTAACAAGGTTATTAGCCTTTTGAATTTGGTAAAACTGTCACAGTTACGAATAGGTATTGGCAACCTGTTCTACAATAAACTATACCACACTGTAAAAAACTTACAACGCATTTGTTTTTTGATATTTTACGGTATGTGGTGTATATATGTGTTGTTTCTTAGTCTATAGGCTAGTTCATGGATCATAGTTGGGCAGGAGGTTAGAAATGAGAGTCAATTTATTGCTTTGTAAAGAAATATTAGATCGTTGCTTAACCTACGGTGCCACAAAGCTTCTTAAGAGAGGTGTTTACATCTATCTGTGTAATGGAGAGTGGAGTCACTTCCTAGCAGTTGGCATATGATGCGTCTTTGAACACCTTCTACTCTTATCTTGTCTGTGTTCTCCGTGTTGGAGAAGATAAAAGAGCAGTATTTAAGGGAAGGTCGTACACACATTTTATAGAGGGTAAGCATAGCCTCTGTTGTGAAGAAAGTATTCGTTACGAAACCAGTTAACCGTCTAGATTTAAAAATAATAGAGGAGGCATGTTCTTCGAAGTTTAGGCTTCCTGTGTAATTAATTTCTAGATGGTGTACTGACTTGAGTGTCTAGATTCTACTTTTATTTAAGTAGATTTGCAGTTCATAAGGATGCCGCATTAGTGGACGAGAGTTCAACGAATAGCTGAAGCTCTTTACAGTTTAGTAACAAGGTTATTAGCCTTTTGAATTTGGTAAAACTGTCACAGTTACGAATAGGTATTGGCAACCTGTTCTACAATAAACTATACCACACTGTAAAAAACTTACAACGCATTTGTTTTTTGATATTTTACGGTATGTGGTGTATATATGTGTTGTTTCTTAGTCTATAGGCTAGTTCATGGATCATAGTTGGGCAGGAGGTTAGAAATGAGAGTCAATTTATTGCTTTGTAAAGAAATATTAGATCGTTGCTTAACCTACGGTGCCACAAAGCTTCTTAAGAGAGGTGTTTACATCTATCTGTGTAATGGAGAGTGGAGTCACTTCCTAGCAGTTGGCATATGATGCGTCTTTGAACACCTTCTACTCTTATCTTGTCTGTGTTCTCCGTGTTGGAGAAGATAAAAGAGCAGTATTTAAGGGAAGGTCGTACACACATTTTATAGAGGGTAAGCATAGCCTCTGTTGTGAAGAAAGTATTCGTTACGAAACCAGTTAACCGTCTAGATTTAAAAATAATAGAGGAGGCATGTTCTTCGAAGTTTAGGCTTCCTGTGTAATTAATTTCTAGATGGTGTACTGACTTCAGTGTCTAGATTCTACTTTTATTTAAGTAGATTTGCAGTTCATAAGGATGCCGCATTAGTGGACGAGAGTTCAACGAATAGCTGAAGCTCTTTACAGTTTAGTAACAAGGTTATTAGCCTTTTGAATTTGGTAAAACTGTCACAGTTACGAATAGGTATTGGCAACCTGTTCTACAATAAACTATACCACACTGTAAAAAACTTACAACGCATTTGTTTTTTGATATTTTACGGTATGTGGTGTATATATGTGTTGTTTCTTAGTCTATAGGCTAGTTCATGGATCATAGTTGGGCAGGAGGTTAGAAATGAGAGTCAATTTATTGCTTTGTAAAGAAATATTAGATCGTTGCTTAACCTACGGTGCCACAAAGCTTCTTAAGAGAGGTGTTTACATCTATCTGTGTAATGGAGAGTGGAGTCACTTCCTAGCAGTTGGCATATGATGCGTCTTTGAACACCTTCTACTCTTATCTTGTCTGTGTTCTCCGTGTTGGAGAAGATAAAAGAGCAGTATTTAAGGGAAGGTCGTACACACATTTTATAGAGGGTAAGCATAGCCTCTGTTGTGAAGAAAGTATTCGTTACGAAACCAGTTAACCGTCTAGATTTAAAAATAATAGAGGAGGCATGTTCTTCGAAGTTTAGGCTTCCTGTGTAATTAATTTCTAGATGGTGTACTGACTTCAGTGTCTAGATTCTACTTTTATTTAAGTAGATTTGCAGTTCATAAGGATGCCGCATTAGTGGACGAGAGTTCAACGAATAGCTGAAGCTCTTTACAGTTTAGTAACAAGGTTATTAGCCTTTTGAATTTGGTAAAACTGTCACAGTTACGAATAGGTATTGGCAACCTGTTCTACAATAAACTATACCACACTGTAAAAAACTTACAACGCATTTGTTTTTTGATATTTTACGGTATGTGGTGTATATATGTGTTGTTTCTTAGTCTATAGGCTAGTTCATGGATCATAGTTGGGCAGGAGGTTAGAAATGAGAGTCAATTTATTGCTTTGTAAAGAAATATTAGATCGTTGCTTAACCTACGGTGCCACAAAGCTTCTTAAGAGAGGTGTTTACATCTATCTGTGTAATGGAGAGTGGAGTCACTTCCTAGCAGTTGGCATATGATGCGTCATTGAACACCTTCTACTCTTATCTTGTCTGTGTTCTCCGTGTTGGAGAAGATAAAAGAGCAGTATTTAAGGGAAGGTCGTACACACATTTTATAGAGGGTAAGCATAGCCTCTGTTGTGAAGAAAGTATTCGTTACGAAACCAGTTAACCGTCTAGATTTAAAAATAATAGAGGAGGCATGTTCTTCGAAGTTTAGGCTTCCTGTGTAATTAATTTCTAGATGGTGTACTGACTTCAGTGTCTAGATTCTACTTTTATTTAAGTAGATTTGCAGTTCATAAGGATGCCGCATTAGTGGACGAGAGTTCAACGAATAGCTGAAGCTCTTTACAGTTTAGTAACAAGGTTATTAGCCTTTTGAATTTGGTAAAACTGTCACAGTTACGAATAGGTATTGGCAACCTGTTCTACAATAAACTATACCACACTGTAAAAAACTTACAACGCATTTGTTTTTTGATATTTTACGGTATGTGGTGTATATATGTGTTGTTTCTTAGTCTATAGGCTAGTTCATGGATCATAGTTGGGCAGGAGGTTAGAAATGAGAGTCAATTTATTGCTTTGTAAAGAAATATTAGATCGTTGCTTAACCTACGGTGCCACAAAGCTTCTTAAGAGAGGTGTTTACATCTATCTGTGTAATGGAGAGTGGAGTCACTTCCTAGCAGTTGGCATATGATGCGTCATTGAACACCTTCTACTCTTATCTTGTCTGTGTTCTCCGTGTTGGAGAAGATAAAAGAGCAGTATTTAAGGGAAGGTCGTACACACATTTTATAGAGGGTAAGCATAGCCTCTGTTGTGAAGAAAGTATTCGTTACGAAACCAGTTAACCGTCTAGATTTAAAAATAATAGAGGAGGCATGTTCTTCGAAGTTTAGGCTTCCTGTGTAATTAATTTCTAGATGGTGTACTGACTTCAGTGTCTAGATTCTACTTTTATTTAAGTAGATTTGCAGTTCATAAGGATGCCGCATTAGTGGACGAGAGTTCAACGAATAGCTGAAGCTCTTTACAGTTTAGTAACAAGGTTATTAGCCTTTTGAATTTGGTAAAACTGTCACAGTTACGAATAGGTATTGGCAACCTGTTCTACAATAAACTATACCACACTGTAAAAAACTTACAACGCATTTGTTTTTTGATATTTTACGGTATGTGGTGTATATATGTGTTGTTTCTTAGTCTATAGGCTAGTTCATGGATCATAGTTGGGCAGGAGGTTAGAAATGAGAGTCAATTTATTGCTTTGTAAAGAAATATTAGATCGTTGCTTAACCTACGGTGCCACAAAGCTTCTTAAGAGAGGTGTTTACATCTATCTGTGTAATGGAGAGTGGAGTCACTTCCTAGCAGTTGGCATATGATGCGTCATTGAACACCTTCTACTCTTATCTTGTCTGTGTTCTCCGTGTTAGAGAAGATAAAAGAGCAGTATTTAAGGGAAGGTCGTACACACATTTTATAGAGGGTAAGCATAGCCTCTGTTGTGAAGAAAGTATTCGTTACGAAACCAGTTAACCGTCTAGATTTAAAAATAATAGAGGAGGCATGTTCTTCGAAGTTTAGGCTTCCTGTGTAATTAATTTCTAGATGGTGTACTGACTTCAGTGTCTAGATTCTACTTTTATTTAAGTAGATTTGCAGTTCATAAGGATGCCGCATTAGTGGACGAGAGTTCAACGAATAGCTGAAGCTCTTTACAGTTTAGTAACAAGGTTATTAGCCTTTTGAATTTGGTAAAACTGTCACAGTTACGGATAGGTATTGGCAACCTGTTCTACAATAAACTATACCACACTGTAAAAAACTTACAACGCATTTGTTTTTTGATATTTTACGGTATGTGGTGTATATATGTGTTGTTTCTTAGTCTATAGGCTAGTTCATGGATCATAGTTGGGCAGGAGGTTAGAAATGAGAGTCAATTTATTGCTTTGTAAAGAAATATTAGATCGTTGCTTAACCTACGGTGCCACAAAGCTTCTTAAGAGAGGTGTTTACATCTATCTGTGTAATGGAGAGTGGAGTCACTTCCTAGCAGTTGGCATATGATGCGTCATTGAACACCTTCTACTCTTATCTTGTCTGTGTTCTCCGTGTTGGAGAAGATAAAAGAGCAGTATTTAAGGGAAGGTCGTACACACATTTTATAGAGGGTAAGCATAGCCTCTGTTGTGAAGAAAGTATTCGTTACGAAACCAGTTAACCGTCTAGATTTAAAAATAATAGAGGAGGCATGTTCTTCGAAGTTTAGGCTTCCTGTGTAATTAATTTCTAGATGGTGTACTGACTTCAGTGTCTAGATTCTACTTTTATTTAAGTAGATTTGCAGTTCATAAGGATGCCGCATTAGTGGACGAGAGTTCAACGAATAGCTGAAGCTCTTTACAGTTTAGTAACAAGGTTATTAGCCTTTTGAATTTGGTAAAACTGTCACAGTTACGAATAGGTATTGGCAACCTGTTCTACAATAAACTATACCACACTGTAAAAAACTTACAACGCATTTGTTTTTGATATTTTACGGTATGTGGTGTATATATGTGTTGTTTCTTAGTCTATAGGCTAGTTCATGGATCATAGTTGGGCAGGAGGTTAGAAATGAGAGTCAATTTATTGCTTTGTAAAGAAATATTAGATCGTTGCTTAACCTACGGTGCCACAAAGCTTCTTAAGAGAGGTGTTTACATCTATCTGTGTAATGGAGAGTGGAGTCACTTCCTAGCAGTTGGCATATGATGCGTCATTGAACACCTTCTACTCTTATCTTGTCTGTGTTCTCCGTGTTGGAGAAGATAAAAGAGCAGTATTTAAGGGAAGGTCGTACACACATTTTATAGAGGGTAAGCATAGCCTCTGTTGTGAAGAAAGTATTCGTTACGAAACCAGTTAACCGTCTAGATTTAAAAATAATAGAGGAGGCATGTTCTTCGAAGTTTAGGCTTCCTGTGTAATTAATTTCTAGATGGTGTACTGACTTCAGTGTCTAGATTCTACTTTTATTTAAGTAGATTTGCAGTTCATAAGGATGCCGCATTAGTGGACGAGAGTTCAACGAATAGCTGAAGCTCTTTACAGTTTAGTAACAAGGTTATTAGCCTTTTGAATTTGGTAAAACTGTCACAGTTACGAATAGGTATTGGCAACCTGTTCTACAATAAACTATACCACACTGTAAAAAACTTACAACGCATTTGTTTTTGATATTTTACGGTATGTGGTGTATATATGTGTTGTTTCTTAGTCTATAGGCTAGTTCATGGATCATAGTTGGGCAGGAGGTTAGAAATGAGAGTCAATTTATTGCTTTGTAAAGAAATATTAGATCGTTGCTTAACCTACGGTGCCACAAAGCTTCTTAAGAGAGGTGTTTACATCTATCTGTGTAATGGAGAGTGGAGTCACTTCCTAGCAGTTGGCATATGATGCGTCATTGAACACCTTCTACTCTTATCTTGTCTGTGTTCTCCGTGTTAGAGAAGATAAAAGAGCAGTATTTAAGGGAAGGTCGTACACACATTTTATAGAGGGTAAGCATAGCCTCTGTTGTGAAGAAAGTATTCGTTACGAAACCAGTTAACCGTCTAGATTTAAAAATAATAGAGGAGGCATGTTCTTCGAAGTTTAGGCTTCCTGTGTAATTAATTTCTAGATGGTGTACTGACTTCAGTGTCTAGATTCTACTTTTATTTAAGTAGATTTGCAGTTCATAAGGATGCCGCATTAGTGGACGAGAGTTCAACGAATAGCTGAAGCTCTTTACAGTTTAGTAACAAGGTTATTAGCCTTTTGAATTTGGTAAAACTGTCACAGTTACGAATAGGTATTGGCAACCTGTTCTACAATAAACTATACCACACTGTAAAAAACTTACAACGCATTTGTTTTTTGATATTTTACGGTATGTGGTGTATATATGTGTTGTTTCTTAGTCTATAGGCTAGTTCATGGATCATAGTTGGGCAGGAGGTTAGAAATGAGAGTCAATTTATTGCTTTGTAAAGAAATATTAGATCGTTGCTTAACCTACGGTGCCACAAAGCTTCTTAAGAGAGGTGTTTACATCTATCTGTGTAATGGAGAGTGGAGTCACTTCCTAGCAGTTGGCATATGATGCGTCATTGAACACCTTCTACTCTTATCTTGTCTGTGTTCTCCGTGTTGGAGAAGATAAAAGAGCAGTATTTAAGGGAAGGTCGTACACACATTTTATAGAGGGTAAGCATAGCCTCTGTTGTGAAGAAAGTATTCGTTACGAAACCAGTTAACCGTCTAGATTTAAAAATAATAGAGGAGGCATGTTCTTCGAAGTTTAGGCTTCCTGTGTAATTAATTTCTAGATGGTGTACTGACTTCAGTGTCTAGATTCTACTTTTATTTAAGTAGATTTGCAGTTCATAAGGATGCCGCATTAGTGGACGAGAGTTCAACGAATAGCTGAAGCTCTTTACAGTTTAGTAACAAGGTTATTAGCCTTTTGAATTTGGTAAAACTGTCACAGTTACGAATAGGTATTGGCAACCTGTTCTACAATAAACTATACCACACTGTAAAAAACTTACAACGCATTTGTTTTTTGATATTTTACGGTATGTGGTGTATATATGTGTTGTTTCTTAGTCTATAGGCTAGTTCATGGATCATAGTTGGGCAGGAGGTTAGAAATGAGAGTCAATTTATTGCTTTGTAAAGAAATATTAGATCGTTGCTTAACCTACGGTGCCACAAAGCTTCTTAAGAGAGGTGTTTACATCTATCTGTGTAATGGAGAGTGGAGTCACTTCCTAGCAGTTGGCATATGATGCGTCATTGAACACCTTCTACTCTTATCTTGTCTGTGTTCTCCGTGTTAGAGAAGATAAAAGAGCAGTATTTAAGGGAAGGTCGTACACACATTTTATAGAGGGTAAGCATAGCCTCTGTTGTGAAGAAAGTATTCGTTACGAAACCAGTTAACCGTCTAGATTTAAAAATAATAGAGGAGGCATGTTCTTCGAAGTTTAGGCTTCCTGTGTAATTAATTTCTAGATGGTGTACTGACTTCAGTGTCTAGATTCTACTTTTATTTAAGTAGATTTGCAGTTCATAAGGATGCCGCATTAGTGGACGAGAGTTCAACGAATAGCTGAAGCTCTTTACAGTTTAGTAACAAGGTTATTAGCCTTTTGAATTTGGTAAAACTGTCACAGTTACGAATAGGTATTGGCAACCTGTTCTACAATAAACTATACCACACTGTAAAAAACTTACAACGCATTTGTTTTTTGATATTTTACGGTATGTGGTGTATATATGTGTTGTTTCTTAGTCTATAGGCTAGTTCATGGATCATAGTTGGGCAGGAGGTTAGAAATGAGAGTCAATTTATTGCTTTGTAAAGAAATATTAGATCGTTGCTTAACCTACGGTGCCACAAAGCTTCTTAAGAGAGGTGTTTACATCTATCTGTGTAATGGAGAGTGGAGTCACTTCCTAGCAGTTGGCATATGATGCGTCTTTGAACACCTTCTACTCTTATCTTGTCTGTGTTCTCCGTGTTGGAGAAGATAAAAGAGCAGTATTTAAGGGAAGGTCGTACACACATTTTATAGAGGGTAAGCATAGCCTCTGTTGTGAAGAAAGTATTCGTTACGAAACCAGTTAACCGTCTAGATTTAAAAATAATAGAGGAGGCATGTTCTTCGAAGTTTAGGCTTCCTGTGTAATTAATTTCTAGATGGTGTACTGACTTCAGTGTCTAGATTCTACTTTTATTTAAGTAGATTTGCAGTTCATAAGGATGCCGCATTAGTGGACGAGAGTTCAACGAATAGCTGAAGCTCTTTACAGTTTAGTAACAAGGTTATTAGCCTTTTGAATTTGGTAAAACTGTCACAGTTACGAATAGGTATTGGCAACCTGTTCTACAATAAACTATACCACACTGTAAAAAACTTACAACGCATTTGTTTTTTGATATTTTACGGTATGTGGTGTATATATGTGTTGTTTCTTAGTCTATAGGCTAGTTCATGGATCATAGTTGGGCAGGAGGTTAGAAATGAGAGTCAATTTATTGCTTTGTAAAGAAATATTAGATCGTTGCTTAACCTACGGTGCCACAAAGCTTCTTAAGAGAGGTGTTTACATCTATCTGTGTAATGGAGAGTGGAGTCACTTCCTAGCAGTTGGCATATGATGCGTCATTGAACACCTTCTACTCTTATCTTGTCTGTGTTCTCCGTGTTGGAGAAGATAAAAGAGCAGTATTTAAGGGAAGGTCGTACACACATTTTATAGAGGGTAAGCATAGCCTCTGTTGTGAAGAAAGTATTCGTTACGAAACCAGTTAACCGTCTAGATTTAAAAATAATAGAGGAGGCATGTTCTTCGAAGTTTAGGCTTCCTGTGTAATTAATTTCTAGATGGTGTACTGACTTCAGTGTCTAGATTCTACTTTTATTTAAGTAGATTTGCAGTTCATAAGGATGCCGCATTAGTGGACGAGAGTTCAACGAATAGCTGAAGCTCTTTACAGTTTAGTAACAAGGTTATTAGCCTTTTGAATTTGGTAAAACTGTCACAGTTACGAATAGGTATTGGCAACCTGTTCTACAATAAACTATACCACACTGTAAAAAACTTACAACGCATTTGTTTTTTGATATTTTACGGTATGTGGTGTATATATGTGTTGTTTCTTAGTCTATAGGCTAGTTCATGGATCATAGTTGGGCAGGAGGTTAGAAATGAGAGTCAATTTATTGCTTTGTAAAGAAATATTAGATCGTTGCTTAACCTACGGTGCCACAAAGCTTCTTAAGAGAGGTGTTTACATCTATCTGTGTAATGGAGAGTGGAGTCACTTCCTAGCAGTTGGCATATGATGCGTCATTGAACACCTTCTACTCTTATCTTGTCTGTGTTCTCCGTGTTGGAGAAGATAAAAGAGCAGTATTTAAGGGAAGGTCGTACACACATTTTATAGAGGGTAAGCATAGCCTCTGTTGTGAAGAAAGTATTCGTTACGAAACCAGTTAACCGTCTAGATTTAAAAATAATAGAGGAGGCATGTTCTTCGAAGTTTAGGCTTCCTGTGTAATTAATTTCTAGATGGTGTACTGACTTCAGTGTCTAGATTCTACTTTTATTTAAGTAGATTTGCAGTTCATAAGGATGCCGCATTAGTGGACGAGAGTTCAACGAATAGCTGAAGCTCTTTACAGTTTAGTAACAAGGTTATTAGCCTTTTGAATTTGGTAAAACTGTCACAGTTACGAATAGGTATTGGCAACCTGTTCTACAATAAACTATACCACACTGTAAAAAACTTACAACGCATTTGTTTTTTGATATTTTACGGTATGTGGTGTATATATGTGTTGTTTCTTAGTCTATAGGCTAGTTCATGGATCATAGTTGGGCAGGAGGTTAGAAATGAGAGTCAATTTATTGCTTTGTAAAGAAATATTAGATCGTTGCTTAACCTACGGTGCCACAAAGCTTCTTAAGAGAGGTGTTTACATCTATCTGTGTAATGGAGAGTGGAGTCACTTCCTAGCAGTTGGCATATGATGCGTCTTTGAACACCTTCTACTCTTATCTTGTCTGTGTTCTCCGTGTTAGAGAAGATAAAAGAGCAGTATTTAAGGGAAGGTCGTACACACATTTTATAGAGGGTAAGCATAGCCTCTGTTGTGAAGAAAGTATTCGTTACGAAACCAGTTAACCGTCTAGATTTAAAAATAATAGAGGAGGCATGTTCTTCGAAGTTTAGGCTTCCTGTGTAATTAATTTCTAGATGGTGTACTGACTTCAGTGTCTAGATTCTACTTTTATTTAAGTAGATTTGCAGTTCATAAGGATGCCGCATTAGTGGACGAGAGTTCAACGAATAGCTGAAGCTCTTTACAGTTTAGTAACAAGGTTATTAGCCTTTTGAATTTGGTAAAACTGTCACAGTTACGGATAGGTATTGGCAACCTGTTCTACAATAAACTATACCACACTGTAAAAAACTTACAACGCATTTGTTTTTTGATATTTTACGGTATGTGGTGTATATATGTGTTGTTTCTTAGTCTATAGGCTAGTTCATGGATCATAGTTGGGCAGGAGGTTAGAAATGAGAGTCAATTTATTGCTTTGTAAAGAAATATTAGATCGTTGCTTAACCTACGGTGCCACAAAGCTTCTTAAGAGAGGTGTTTACATCTATCTGTGTAATGGAGAGTGGAGTCACTTCCTAGCAGTTGGCATATGATGCGTCATTGAACACCTTCTACTCTTATCTTGTCTGTGTTCTCCGTGTTAGAGAAGATAAAAGAGCAGTATTTAAGGGAAGGTCGTACACACATTTTATAGAGGGTAAGCATAGCCTCTGTTGTGAAGAAAGTATTCGTTACGAAACCAGTTAACCGTCTAGATTTAAAAATAATAGAGGAGGCATGTTCTTCAAAGTTTAGGCTTCCTGTGTAATTAATTTCTAGATGGTGTACTGACTTCAGTGTCTAGATTCTACTTTTATTTAAGTAGATTTGCAGTTCATAAGGATGCCGCATTAGTGGACGAGAGTTCAACGAATAGCTGAAGCTCTTTACAGTTTAGTAACAAGGTTATTAGCCTTTTGAATTTGGTAAAACTGTCACAGTTACGAATAGGTATTGGCAACCTGTTCTACAATAAACTATACCACACTGTAAAAAACTTACAACGCATTTGTTTTTTGATATTTTACGGTATGTGGTGTATATATGTGTTGTTTCTTAGTCTATAGGCTAGTTCATGGATCATAGTTGGGCAGGAGGTTAGAAATGAGAGTCAATTTATTGCTTTGTAAAGAAATATTAGATCGTTGCTTAACCTACGGTGCCACAAAGCTTCTTAAGAGAGGTGTTTACATCTATCTGTGTAATGGAGAGTGGAGTCACTTCCTAGCAGTTGGCATATGATGCGTCATTGAACACCTTCTACTCTTATCTTGTCTGTGTTCTCCGTGTTAGAGAAGATAAAAGAGCAGTATTTAAGGGAAGGTCGTACACACATTTTATAGAGGGTAAGCATAGCCTCTGTTGTGAAGAAAGTATTCGTTACGAAACCAGTTAACCGTCTAGATTTAAAAATAATAGAGGAGGCATGTTCTTCGAAGTTTAGGCTTCCTGTGTAATTAATTTCTAGATGGTGTACTGACTTCAGTGTCTAGATTCTACTTTTATTTAAGTAGATTTGCAGTTCATAAGGATGCCGCATTAGTGGACGAGAGTTCAACGAATAGCTGAAGCTCTTTACAGTTTAGTAACAAGGTTATTAGCCTTTTGAATTTGGTAAAACTGTCACAGTTACGAATAGGTATTGGCAACCTGTTCTACAATAAACTATACCACACTGTAAAAAACTTACAACGCATTTGTTTTTTGATATTTTACGGTATGTGGTGTATATATGTGTTGTTTCTTAGTCTATAGGCTAGTTCATGGATCATAGTTGGGCAGGAGGTTAGAAATGAGAGTCAATTTATTGCTTTGTAAAGAAATATTAGATCGTTGCTTAACCTACGGTGCCACAAAGCTTCTTAAGAGAGGTGTTTACATCTATCTGTGTAATGGAGAGTGGAGTCACTTCCTAGCAGTTGGCATATGATGCGTCTTTGAACACCTTCTACTCTTATCTTGTCTGTGTTCTCCGTGTTGGGAGAAGATAAAAGAGCAGTATTTAAGGGAAGGTCGTACACACATTTTATAGAGGGTAAGCATAGCCTCTGTTGTGAAGAAAGTATTCGTTACGAAACCAGTTAACCGTCTAGATTTAAAAATAATAGAGGAGGCATGTTCTTCAAAGTTTAGGCTTCCTGTGTAATTAATTTCTAGATGGTGTACTGACTTCAGTGTCTAGATTCTACTTTTATTTAAGTAGATTTGCAGTTCATAAGGATGCCGCATTATTGGATGTCAGTTCAACGAATAGCTGAAGCTCTTTACAGTTTAGTAACAAGGTTATTAGCCTTTTGAATTTTGTAAAATTGTAATGACTCACATTTATCAGGAGAACTTGACTGGTTTAATAAAAACAATTATTATTATAACCAACTGTACCAGTGTTTGTTTTAATGTGCTTTTGTTTGACTGTGCTAATGACAGCTATTTTGTGCTTCCATTCTTATACTGACACTTCGATTGTAACTTCGCGCGAATTCGGTTACGTTCTGTAACCAAGCTTGTATCCTGGCACGATCTCGGTATCCTTTCGATGCCACGAGATCGCCAGCAAATAAACATCGACTTGGTCCATTAATTGCCTTCTGATATTTGGCTTCTCGGAGATTTTATGGAGTCATTTGGAACGAGCTTCTTACGCCTTCTGATCTATTTGGCACGTGTTTCTTGGTAGCGGTGTTCATAGTTAATCTCAATTCGACGCCACGCTACAATTGGTGACCCGTATTTTGGAACACGCCTCTGCTTCTGGTCAAATCTTCCAAAGAAGCCAATTCGGTGAGTCTATGATTTATCTATCCACGTCTGTCGTATATTTTCATATTTAATATATAATATACTCGACATGACGGATAACGATAAGAATAGTATTAATATAATAGACTCACATGTATGTGTACCGAATCCTTGTTACTTTTTTCGCGTGACGATGAATTCCACGCTTTATTCAAGAAAGGAACCTGGTTCTAAGTAATTCACGTAAACTGATTGGATCCGGAATATATGTCCGTGAGGACCTCAGCCTAGCTGATCGTATTAAGAGAAGAGCTGCAGAAGCGGAAATAAACGAGCGTCGCCGAAACGGTGAAAGAAACCTCGTTCTTAAGGGTTTTCAGATTGTAAAAGTTCGGAGCAAAACGATCCCCAAGCCACTCTGGGTGGCAAGGGAAAGCTCTCCACAGACTTAAAAGTGTGCTACACAAATGCTCGCAGTCTACTAAATAAAATGGCGGAGCTGAAGTCAGTGGTGGATAAAGAAAAACCGGACGTTATCGCTGTCTCGGAAACTTGGTTAACGTCAGAAGTATTAGATAGTGAAATCCAATTGACCGGTTTCATAACCAGTAGGGCTGATAGATTAAACCGAAGGGGAGGCGGGGTTATTGTGTACACGAAAAGAAGTACCCTAACCATAAGATTAGCTGAGACAGTAGCACATGTTTCAGGGACATGTGAACTGGTGAGATGTAAGTTGAAATACCAAAGGCAAGATATTGAAGTAGTTGTAGTTTATCGCAGTCCAGAATGTGTAGCAGATGATTTTCTCCCCAGTAAACTTAAGTCCTGGTGTAACAACGGTAAAAGCCTTGTAGTAGGCGACTTTAATGCACCATATATAAACTGGGTTAACTTAGAAGTAGAGTCATCTATATCGTCGTTCGACTCCAAACTGTTAGAAACCTCGATTGAACTAGCATTATTCCAACACATTAGAGATCCCACAAGATACGACTTAAGAAACTCTTCCTCTCTTTTAGATTTAGTCTTCACACACGGTGATGTTGGTCAAACAGCTTTTCTCCCACCACTTGGGAGAAGTGACCATGCAGTCATCTTATTCAAATTCATGGCTGAAATTGCTTCTCAAACAATTGCGCCGGCCCGTCCTAACATATGGAAGGCAGATATGCAGGCAATTAACTCTGCAGCATCGGCTGAGAACTGGGAAATTGACTCAAAGGCATCAGTACAAGAGGCATGGACTCTATTCAGGCAGTTATACAATCGGGTAACTCAACCATATATACCCTGGACTGTCCCAAAGAAAAGAAGCACGGACATCCCTGGTTAGGGCGGGATATTCGACGCCTACTAAGACAAAAGAAGAAATGCTGGGATGTTGCCATCCGCCTTGGCACAGCAGGTACGATGGAACACTACAGATCGATAAGAAACGAGTGTATAACTAAAATTCGGGAAGCGCAAAGAAAATATGAAATGCAGCTGGCAGAATCTGCACTCAAGCAGCCCAAGAGGATATTCTCGTACATAAACTACAGAACAAGGATTCATCACTGGATTCCCAACCTAATTAAAGTAGGAAGTGAATCTGAAATGATAGAGGAAGATCAGGAAAAAGCTGAGGTTATGGCTGACTACTTTGGGGCAGTTTTCACTCAGGAACCTCCTCTAGAGAAAGAACCAGACCCAATTACAGATGGTGTACTGACTTGAGTGTCTAGATTCTACTTTTATTTAAGTAGATTTGCAGTTCATAAGGATGCCGCATTAGTGGACGAGAGTTCAACGAATAGCTGAAGCTCTTTACAGTCTAGTAACAAGGTTATTAGCCTTTTGAATTTTGTAAAATTGTAATGACTCACATTTATCAGGAGAACTTGACTGGTTTAATAAAAACAATTATTATTATAACCAACTGTACCAGTGTTTGTTTTAATGTGCTTTTGTTTGACTGTGCTAATGACAGCTATTTTGTGCTTCCATTCTTATACTGACACTTCGATTGTAACTTCGCGCGAATTCGGTTACGTTCTGTAACCAAGCTTGTATCCTGGCACGATCTCGGTATCCTTTCGATGCCACGAGATCGCCAGCAAATAAACATCGACTTGGTCCATTAATTGCCTTCTGATATTTGGCTTCTCGGAGATTTTATGGAGTCATTTGGAACGAGCTTCTTACGCCTTCTGATCTATTTGGCACGTGTTTCTTGGTAGCGGTGTTCATAGTTAATCTCAATTCGACGCCACGCTACAATTGGTGACCCGTATTTTGGAACACGCCTCTGCTTCTGGTCAAATCTTCCAAAGAAGCCAATTCGGTGAGTCTATGATTTATCTATCCACGTCTGTCGTATATTTTCATATTTAATATATAATATACTCGACATGACGGATAACGATAAGAATAGTATTAATATAATAGACTCACATGTATGTGTACCGAATCCTTGTTACTTTTTCGCGTGACGATGAATTCCACGCTTTATTCAAGAAAGGAACCTGGTTCTAAGTAATTCACGTAAACTGATTGGATCCGGAATATATGTCCGTGAGGACCTCAGCCTAGCTGATCGTATTAAGAGAAGAGCTGCAGAAGCGGAAATAAACGAGCGTCGCCGAAACGGTGAAAGAAACCTCGTTCTTAAGGGTTTTCAGATTGTAAAAGTTCGAGCAAAACGATCCCCAAGCCACTCTGGGTGGCAAGGGAAAGCTCTCCACAGACTTAAAAGTGTGCTACACAAATGCTCGCAGTCTACTAAATAAAATGGCGGAGCTGAAGTCAGTGGTGGATAAAGAAAAACCGGACGTTATCGCTGTCTCGGAAACTTGGTTAACGTCAGAAGTATTAGATAGTGAAATCCAATTGACCGGTTTCATAACCAGTAGGGCTGATAGATTAAACCGAAGGGGAGGCGGGGTTATTGTGTACACGAAAAGAAGTACCCTAACCATAAGATTAGCTGAGACAGTAGCACATGTTTCAGGGACATGTGAACTGGTGAGATGTAAGTTGAAATACCAAAGGCAAGATATTGAAGTAGTTGTAGTTTATCGCAGTCCAGAATGTGTAGCAGATGATTTTCTCCTCAGTAAACTTAAGTCCTGGTGTAACAACGGTAAAAGCCTTGTAGTAGGCGACTTTAATGCACCATATATAAACTGGGTTAACTTAGAAGTAGAGTCATCTATATCGTCGTTCGACTCCAAACTGTTAGAAACCTCGATTGAACTAGCATTATTCCAACACATTAGAGATCCCACAAGATACGACTTAAGAAACTCTTCCTCTCTTTTAGATTTAGTCTTCACACACGGTGATGTTGGTCAAACAGCTTTTCTCCCACCACTTGGGAGAAGTGACCATGCAGTCATCTTATTCAAATTCATGGCTGAAATTGCTTCTCAAACAATTGCGCCGGCCCGTCCTAACATATGGAAGGCAGATATGCAGGCAATTAACTCTGCAGCATCGGCTGAGAACTGGGAAATTGACTCAAAGGCATCAGTACAAGAGGCATGGACTCTATTCAGGCAGTTATACAATCGGGTAACTCAACCATATATACCCTGGACTGTCCCAAAGAAAAAGAAGCACGGACATCCCTGGTTAGGGCGGGATATTCGACGCCTACTAAGACAAAAGAAGAAATGCTGGGATGTTGCCATCCGCCTTGGCACAGCAGGTACGATGGAACACTACAGATCGATAAGAAACGAGTGTATAACTAAAATTCGGGAAGCGCAAAGAAAATATGAAATGCAGCTGGCAGAATCTGCACTCAAGCAGCCCAAGAGGATATTCTCGTACATAAACTACAGAACAAGGATTCATCACTGGATTCCCAACCTAATTAAAGTAGGAAGTGAATCTGAAATGATAGAGGAAGATCAGGAAAAAGCTGAGGTTATGGCTGACTACTTTGGGGCAGTTTTCACTCAGGAACCTCCTCTAGAGAAAGAACCAGACCCAATTACAGATGGTGTACTGACTTGAGTGTCTAGATTCTACTTTTATTTAAGTAGATTTGCAGTTCATAAGGATGCCGCATTAGTGGATGAGAGTTCAACGAATAGCTGAAGCTCTTTACAGTCTAGTAACAAGGTTATTAGCCTTTTGAATTTTGTAAAATTGTAATGACTCACATTTATCAGGAGAACTTGACTGGTTTAATAAAAACAATTATTATTATAACCAACTGTACCAGTGTTTGTTTTAATGTGCTTTTGTTTGACTGTGCTAATGACAGCTATTTTGTGCTTCCATTCTTATACTGACACTTCGATTGTAACTTCGCGCGAATTCGGTTACGTTCTGTAACCAAGCTTGTATCCTGGCACGATCTCGGTATCCTTTCGATGCCACGAGATCGCCAGCAAATAAACATCGACTTGGTCCATTAATTGCCTTCTGATATTTGGCTTCTCGGAGATTTTATGGAGTCATTTGGAACGAGCTTCTTACGCCTTCTGATCTATTTGGCACGTGTTTCTTGGTAGCGGTGTTCATAGTTAATCTCAATTCGACGCCACGCTACAATTGGTGACCCGTATTTTGGAACACGCCTCTGCTTCTGGTCCTTCCAAAGAAGCCAATTCGGTGAGTCTATGATTTATCTATCCACGTCTGTCGTATATTTTCATATTTAATATATAATATACTCGACATGACGGATAACGATAAGAATAGTATTAATATAATAGACTCACATGTATGTGTACCGAATCCTTGTTACTTTTTTCGCGTGACGATGAATTCCACGCTTTATTCAAGAAAGGAACCTGGTTCTAAGTAATTCACGTAAACTGATTGGATCCGGAATATATGTCCGTGAGGACCTCAGCCTAGCTGATCGTATTAAGAGAAGAGCTGCAGAAGCGGAAATAAACGAGCGTCGCCGAAACGGTGAAAGAAACCTCGTTCTTAAGGGTTTTCAGATTGTAAAAGTTCGGAGCAAAACGATCCCCAAGCCACTCTGGGTGGCAGGGAAAGCTCTCCACAGACTTAAAAGTGTGCTACACAAATGCTCGCAGTCTACTAAATAAAATGGCGGAGCTGAAGTCAGTGGTGGATAAAGAAAAACCGGACGTTATCGCTGTCTCGGAAACTTGGTTAACGTCAGAAGTATTAGATAGTGAAATCCAATTGACCGGTTTCATAACCAGTAGGGCTGATAGATTAAACCGAAGGGGAGGCGGGGTTATTGTGTACACGAAAAGAAGTACCCTAACCATAAGATTAGCTGAGACAGTAGCACATGTTTCAGGGACATGTGAACTGGTGAGATGTAAGTTGAAATACCAAAGGCAAGATATTGAAGTAGTTGTAGTTTATCGCAGTCCAGAATGTGTAGCAGATGATTTTCTCCTCAGTAAACTTAAGTCCTGGTGTAACAACGGTAAAAGCCTTGTAGTAGGCGACTTTAATGCACCATATATAAACTGGGTTAACTTAGAAGTAGAGTCATCTATATCGTCGTTCGACTCCAAACTGTTAGAAACCTCGATTGAACTAGCATTATTCCAACACATTAGAGATCCCACAAGATACGACTTAAGAAACTCTTCCTCTCTTTTAGATTTAGTCTTCACACACGGTGATGTTGGTCAAACAGCTTTTCTCCCACCACTTGGGAGAAGTGACCATGCAGTCATCTTATTCAAATTCATGGCTGAAATTGCTTCTCAAACAATTGCGCCGGCCCGTCCTAACATATGGAAGGCAGATATGCAGGCAATTAACTCTGCAGCATCGGCTGAGAACTGGGAAATTGACTCAAAGGCATCAGTACAAGAGGCATGGACTCTATTCAGGCAGTTATACAATCGGGTAACTCAACCATATATACCCTGGACTGTCCCAAAGAAAAGAAGCACGGACATCCCTGGTTAGGGCGGGATATTCGACGCCTACTAAGACAAAAGAAGAAATGCTGGGATGTTGCCATCCGCCTTGGCACAGCAGGTACGATGGAACACTACAGATCGATAAGAAACGAGTGTATAACTAAAATTCGGGAAGCGCAAAGAAAATATGAAATGCAGCTGGCAGAATCTGCACTCAAGCAGCCCAAGAGGATATTCTCGTACATAAACTACAGAACAAGGATTCATCACTGGATTCCCAACCTAATTAAAGTAGGAAGTGAATCTGAAATGATAGAGGAAGATCAGGAAAAAGCTGAGGTTATGGCTGACTACTTTGGGGCAGTTTTCACTCAGGAACCTCCTCTAGAGAAAGAACCAGACCCAATTACAGATGGTGTACTGACTTGAGTGTCTAGATTCTACTTTTATTTAAGTAGATTTGCAGTTCATAAGGATGCCGCATTAGTGGATGAGAGTTCAACGAATAGCTGAAGCTCTTTACAGTCTAGTAACAAGGTTATTAGCCTTTTGAATTTTGTAAAATTGTAATGACTCACATTTATCAGGAGAACTTGACTGGTTTAATAAAAACAATTATTATTATAACCAACTGTACCAGTGTTTGTTTTAATGTGCTTTTGTTTGACTGTGCTAATGACAGCTATTTTGTGCTTCCATTCTTATACTGACACTTCGATTGTAACTTCGCGCGAATTCGGTTACGTTCTGTAACCAAGCTTGTATCCTGGCACGATCTCGGTATCCTTTCGATGCCACGAGATCGCCAGCAAATAAACATCGACTTGGTCCATTAATTGCCTTCTGATATTTGGCTTCTCGGAGATTTTATGGAGTCATTTGGAACGAGCTTCTTACGCCTTCTGATCTATTTGGCACGTGTTTCTTGGTAGCGGTGTTCATAGTTAATCTCAATTCGACGCCACGCTACAATTGGTGACCCGTATTTTGGAACACGCCTTCCAAAGAAGCCAATTCGGTGAGTCTATGATTTATCTATCCACGTCTGTCGTATATTTTCATATTTAATATATAATATACTCGACATGACGGATAACGATAAGAATAGTATTAATATAATAGACTCACATGTATGTGTACCGAATCCTTGTTACTTTTTTCGCGTGACGATGAATTCCACGCTTTATTCAAGAAAGGAACCTGGTTCTAAGTAATTCACGTAAACTGATTGGATCCGGAATATATGTCCGTGAGGACCTCAGCCTAGCTGATCGTATTAAGAGAAGAGCTGCAGAAGCGGAAATAAACGAGCGTCGCCGAAACGGTGAAAGAAACCTCGTTCTTAAGGGTTTTCAGATTGTAAAAGTTCGGAGCAAAACGATCCCCAAGCCACTCTGGGTGGCAAGGAAAGCTCTCCACAGACTTAAAAGTGTGCTACACAAATGCTCGCAGTCTACTAAATAAAATGGCGGAGCTGAAGTCAGTGGTGGATAAAGAAAAACCGGACGTTATCGCTGTCTCGGAAACTTGGTTAACGTCAGAAGTATTAGATAGTGAAATCCAATTGACCGGTTTCATAACCAGTAGGGCTGATAGATTAAACCGAAGGGGAGGCGGGGTTATTGTGTACACGAAAAGAAGTACCCTAACCATAAGATTAGCTGAGACAGTAGCACATGTTTCAGGGACATGTGAACTGGTGAGATGTAAGTTGAAATACCAAAGGCAAGATATTGAAGTAGTTGTAGTTTATCGCAGTCCAGAATGTGTAGCAGATGATTTTCTCCTCAGTAAACTTAAGTCCTGGTGTAACAACGGTAAAAGCCTTGTAGTAGGCGACTTTAATGCACCATATATAAACTGGGTTAACTTAGAAGTAGAGTCATCTATATCGTCGTTCGACTCCAAACTGTTAGAAACCTCGATTGAACTAGCATTATTCCAACACATTAGAGATCCCACAAGATACGACTTAAGAAACTCTTCCTCTCTTTTAGATTTAGTCTTCACACACGGTGATGTTGGTCAAACAGCTTTTCTCCCACCACTTGGGAGAAGTGACCATGCAGTCATCTTATTCAAATTCATGGCTGAAATTGCTTCTCAAACAATTGCGCCGGCCCGTCCTAACATATGGAAGGCAGATATGCAGGCAATTAACTCTGCAGCATCGGCTGAGAACTGGGAAATTGACTCAAAGGCATCAGTACAAGAGGCATGGACTCTATTCAGGCAGTTATACAATCGGGTAACTCAACCATATATACCCTGGACTGTCCCAAAGAAAAGAAGCACGGACATCCCTGGTTAGGGCGGGATATTCGACGCCTACTAAGACAAAAGAAGAAATGCTGGGATGTTGCCATCCGCCTTGGCACAGCAGGTACGATGGAACACTACAGATCGATAAGAAACGAGTGTATAACTAAAATTCGGGAAGCGCAAAGAAAATATGAAATGCAGCTGGCAGAATCTGCACTCAAGCAGCCCAAGAGGATATTCTCGTACATAAACTACAGAACAAGGATTCATCACTGGATTCCCAACCTAATTAAAGTAGGAAGTGAATCTGAAATGATAGAGGAAGATCAGGAAAAAGCTGAGGTTATGGCTGACTACTTTGGGGCAGTTTTCACTCAGGAACCTCCTCTAGAGAAAGAACCAGACCCAATTACAGATGGTGTACTGACTTGAGTGTCTAGATTCTACTTTTATTTAAGTAGATTTGCAGTTCATAAGGATGCCGCATTAGTGGATGAGAGTTCAACGAATAGCTGAAGCTCTTTACAGTCTAGTAACAAGGTTATTAGCCTTTTGAATTTTGTAAAATTGTAATGACTCACATTTATCAGGAGAACTTGACTGGTTTAATAAAAACAATTATTATTATAACCAACTGTACCAGTGTTTGTTTTAATGTGCTTTTGTTTGACTGTGCTAATGACAGCTATTTTGTGCTTCCATTCTTATACTGACACTTCGATTGTAACTTCGCGCGAATTCGGTTACGTTCTGTAACCAAGCTTGTATCCTGGCACGATCTCGGTATCCTTTCGATGCCACGAGATCGCCAGCAAATAAACATCGACTTGGTCCATTAATTGCCTTCTGATATTTGGCTTCTCGGAGATTTTATGGAGTCATTTGGAACGAGCTTCTTACGCCTTCTGATCTATTTGGCACGTGTTTCTTGGTAGCGGTGTTCATAGTTAATCTCAATTCGACGCCACGCTACAATTGGTGACCCGTATTTTGGAACACGCCTCTGCTTCTGGTCAAATCTTCCAAAGAAGCCAATTCGGTGAGTCTATGATTTATCTATCCACGTCTGTCGTATATTTTCATATTTAATATATAATATACTCGACATGACGGATAACGATAAGAATAGTATTAATATAATAGACTCACATGTATGTGTACCGAATCCTTGTTACTTTTTTCGCGTGACGATGAATTCCACGCTTTATTCAAGAAAGGAACCTGGTTCTAAGTAATTCACGTAAACTGATTGGATCCGGAATATATGTCCGTGAGGACCTCAGCCTAGCTGATCGTATTAAGAGAAGAGCTGCAGAAGCGGAAATAAACGAGCGTCGCCGAAACGGTGAAAGAAACCTCGTTCTTAAGGGTTTTCAGATTGTAAAAGTTCGGAGCAAAACGATCCCCAAGCCACTCTGGGTGGCAAGGGAAAGCTCTCCACAGACTTAAAAGTGTGCTACACAAATGCTCGCAGTCTACTAAATAAAATGGCGGAGCTGAAGTCAGTGGTGGATAAAGAAAAACCGGACGTTATCGCTGTCTCGGAAACTTGGTTAACGTCAGAAGTATTAGATAGTGAAATCCAATTGACCGGTTTCATAACCAGTAGGGCTGATAGATTAAACCGAAGGGGAGGCGGGGTTATTGTGTACACGAAAAGAAGTACCCTAACCATAAGATTAGCTGAGACAGTAGCACATGTTTCAGGGACATGTGAACTGGTGAGATGTAAGTTGAAATACCAAAGGCAAGATATTGAAGTAGTTGTAGTTTATCGCAGTCCAGAATGTGTAGCAGATGATTTTCTCCTCAGTAAACTTAAGTCCTGGTGTAACAACGGTAAAAGCCTTGTAGTAGGCGACTTTAATGCACCATATATAAACTGGGTTAACTTAGAAGTAGAGTCATCTATATCGTCGTTCGACTCCAAACTGTTAGAAACCTCGATTGAACTAGCATTATTCCAACACATTAGAGATCCCACAAGATACGACTTAAGAAACTCTTCCTCTCTTTTAGATTTAGTCTTCACACACGGTGATGTTGGTCAAACAGCTTTTCTCCCACCACTTGGGAGAAGTGACCATGCAGTCATCTTATTCAAATTCATGGCTGAAATTGCTTCTCAAACAATTGCGCCGGCCCGTCCTAACATATGGAAGGCAGATATGCAGGCAATTAACTCTGCAGCATCGGCTGAGAACTGGGAAATTGACTCAAAGGCATCAGTACAAGAGGCATGGACTCTATTCAGGCAGTTATACAATCGGGTAACTCAACCATATATACCCTGGACTGTCCCAAAGAAAAGAAGCACGGACATCCCTGGTTAGGGCGGGATATTCGACGCCTACTAAGACAAAAGAAGAAATGCTGGGATGTTGCCATCCGCCTTGGCACAGCAGGTACGATGGAACACTACAGATCGATAAGAAACGAGTGTATAACTAAAATTCGGGAAGCGCAAAGAAAATATGAAATGCAGCTGGCAGAATCTGCACTCAAGCAGCCCAAGAGGATATTCTCGTACATAAACTACAGAACAAGGATTCATCACTGGATTCCCAACCTAATTAAAGTAGGAAGTGAATCTGAAATGATAGAGGAAGATCAGGAAAAAGCTGAGGTTATGGCTGACTACTTTGGGGCAGTTTTCACTCAGGAACCTCCTCTAGAGAAAGAACCAGACCCAATTACAGATGGTGTACTGACTTGAGTGTCTAGATTCTACTTTTATTTAAGTAGATTTGCAGTTCATAAGGATGCCGCATTAGTGGATGAGAGTTCAACGAATAGCTGAAGCTCTTTACAGTCTAGTAACAAGGTTATTAGCCTTTTGAATTTTGTAAAATTGTAATGACTCACATTTATCAGGAGAACTTGACTGGTTTAATAAAAACAATTATTATTATAACCAACTGTACCAGTGTTTGTTTTAATGTGCTTTTGTTTGACTGTGCTAATGACAGCTATTTTGTGCTTCCATTCTTATACTGACACTTCGATTGTAACTTCGCGCGAATTCGGTTACGTTCTGTAACCAAGCTTGTATCCTGGCACGATCTCGGTATCCTTTCGATGCCACGAGATCGCCAGCAAATAAACATCGACTTGGTCCATTAATTGCCTTCTGATATTTGGCTTCTCGGAGATTTTATGGAGTCATTTGGAACGAGCTTCTTACGCCTTCTGATCTATTTGGCACATGTTTCTTGGTAGCGGTGTTCATAGTTAATCTCAATTCGACGCCACGCTACAATTGGTGACCCGTATTTTGGAACACGCCTCTGCTTCTGGTCAAATCTTCCAAAGAAGCCAATTCGGTGAGTCTATGATTTATCTATCCACGTCTGTCGTATATTTTCATATTTAATATATAATATACTCGACATGACGGATAACGATAAGAATAGTATTAATATAATAGACTCACATGTATGTGTACCGAATCCTTGTTACTTTTTTCGCGTGACGATGAATTCCACGCTTTATTCAAGAAAGGAACCTGGTTCTAAGTAATTCACGTAAACTGATTGGATCCGGAATATATGTCCGTGAGGACCTCAGCCTAGCTGATCGTATTAAGAGAAGAGCTGCAGAAGCGGAAATAAACGAGCGTCGCCGAAACGGTGAAAGAAACCTCGTTCTTAAGGGTTTTCAGATTGTAAAAGTTCGGAGCAAAACGATCCCCAAGCCACTCTGGGTGGCAAGGGAAAGCTCTCCACAGACTTAAAAGTGTGCTACACAAATGCTCGCAGTCTACTAAATAAAATGGCGGAGCTGAAGTCAGTGGTGGATAAAGAAAAACCGGACGTTATCGCTGTCTCGGAAACTTGGTTAACGTCAGAAGTATTAGATAGTGAAATCCAATTGACCGGTTTCATAACCAGTAGGGCTGATAGATTAAACCGAAGGGGAGGCGGGGTTATTGTGTACACGAAAAGAAGTACCCTAACCATAAGATTAGCTGAGACAGTAGCACATGTTTCAGGGACATGTGAACTGGTGAGATGTAAGTTGAAATACCAAAGGCAAGATATTGAAGTAGTTGTAGTTTATCGCAGTCCAGAATGTGTAGCAGATGATTTTCTCCTCAGTAAACTTAAGTCCTGGTGTAACAACGGTAAAAGCCTTGTAGTAGGCGACTTTAATGCACCATATATAAACTGGGTTAACTTAGAAGTAGAGTCATCTATATCGTCGTTCGACTCCAAACTGTTAGAAACCTCGATTGAACTAGCATTATTCCAACACATTAGAGATCCCACAAGATACGACTTAAGAAACTCTTCCTCTCTTTTAGATTTAGTCTTCACACACGGTGATGTTGGTCAAACGGCTTTTCTCCCACCACTTGGGAGAAGTGACCATGCAGTCATCTTATTAAAATTCATGGCTGAAATTGCTTCTCAAACAATTGCGCCGGCCCGTCCTAACATATGGAAGGCAGATATGCAGGCAATTAACTCTGCAGCATCGGCTGAGAACTGGGAAATTGACTCAAAGGCATCAGTACAAGAGGCATGGACTCTATTCAGGCAGTTATACAATCGGGTAACTCAACCATATATACCCTGGACTGTCCCAAAGAAAAAGAAGCACGGACATCCCTGGTTAGGGCGGGATATTCGACGCCTACTAAGACAAAAGAAGAAATGCTGGGATGTTGCCATCCGCCTTGGCACAGCAGGTACGATGGAACACTACAGATCGATAAGAAACGAGTGTATAACTAAAATTCGGGAAGCGCAAAGAAAATATGAAATGCAGCTGGCAGAATCTGCACTCAAGCAGCCCAAGAGGATATTCTCGTACATAAACTACAGAACAAGGATTCATCACTGGATTCCCAACCTAATTAAAGTAGGAAGTGAATCTGAAATGATAGAGGAAGATCAGGAAAAAGCTGAGGTTATGGCTGACTACTTTGGGGCAGTTTTCACTCAGGAACCTCCTCTAGAGAAAGAACCAGACCCAATTACAGATGGTGTACTGACTTGAGTGTCTAGATTCTACTTTTATTTAAGTAGATTTGCAGTTCATAAGGATGCCGCATTAGTGGATGAGAGTTCAACGAATAGCTGAAGCTCTTTACAGTCTAGTAACAAGGTTATTAGCCTTTTGAATTTTGTAAAATTGTAATGACTCACATTTATCAGGAGAACTTGACTGGTTTAATAAAAACAATTATTATTATAACCAACTGTACCAGTGTTTGTTTTAATGTGCTTTTGTTTGACTGTGCTAATGACAGCTATTTTGTGCTTCCATTCTTATACTGACACTTCGATTGTAACTTCGCGCGAATTCGGTTACGTTCTGTAACCAAGCTTGTATCCTGGCACGATCTCGGTATCCTTTCGATGCCACGAGATCGCCAGCAAATAAACATCGACTTGGTCCATTAATTGCCTTCTGATATTTGGCTTCTCGGAGATTTTATGGAGTCATTTGGAACGAGCTTCTTACGCCTTCTGATCTATTTGGCACATGTTTCTTGGTAGCGGTGTTCATAGTTAATCTCAATTCGACGCCACGCTACAATTGGTGACCCGTATTTTGGAACACGCCTCTGCTTCTGGTCAAATCTTCCAAAGAAGCCAATTCGGTGAGTCTATGATTTATCTATCCACGTCTGTCGTATATTTTCATATTTAATATATAATATACTCGACATGACGGATAACGATAAGAATAGTATTAATATAATAGACTCACATGTATGTGTACCGAATCCTTGTTACTTTTTCGCGTGACGATGAATTCCACGCTTTATTCAAGAAAGGAACCTGGTTCTAAGTAATTCACGTAAACTGATTGGATCCGGAATATATGTCCGTGAGGACCTCAGCCTAGCTGATCGTATTAAGAGAAGAGCTGCAGAAGCGGAAATAAACGAGCGTCGCCGAAACGGTGAAAGAAACCTCGTTCTTAAGGGTTTTCAGATTGTAAAAGTTCGGAGCAAAACGATCCCCAAGCCACTCTGGGTGGCAAGGAAAGCTCTCCACAGACTTAAAAGTGTGCTACACAAATGCTCGCAGTCTACTAAATAAAATGGCGGAGCTGAAGTCAGTGGTGGATAAAGAAAAACCGGACGTTATCGCTGTCTCGGAAACTTGGTTAACGTCAGAAGTATTAGATAGTGAAATCCAATTGACCGGTTTCATAACCAGTAGGGCTGATAGATTAAACCGAAGGGGAGGCGGGGTTATTGTGTACACGAAAAGAAGTACCCTAACCATAAGATTAGCTGAGACAGTAGCACATGTTTCAGGGACATGTGAACTGGTGAGATGTAAGTTGAAATACCAAAGGCAAGATATTGAAGTAGTTGTAGTTTATCGCAGTCCAGAATGTGTAGCAGATGATTTTCTCCTCAGTAAACTTAAGTCCTGGTGTAACAACGGTAAAAGCCTTGTAGTAGGCGACTTTAATGCACCATATATAAACTGGGTTAACTTAGAAGTAGAGTCATCTATATCGTCGTTCGACTCCAAACTGTTAGAAACCTCGATTGAACTAGCATTATTCCAACACATTAGAGATCCCACAAGATACGACTTAAGAAACTCTTCCTCTCTTTTAGATTTAGTCTTCACACACGGTGATGTTGGTCAAACAGCTTTTCTCCCACCACTTGGGAGAAGTGACCATGCAGTCATCTTATTAAAATTCATGGCTGAAATTGCTTCTCAAACAATTGCGCCGGCCCGTCCTAACATATGGAAGGCAGATATGCAGGCAATTAACTCTGCAGCATCGGCTGAGAACTGGGAAATTGACTCAAAGGCATCAGTACAAGAGGCATGGACTCTATTCAGGCAGTTATACAATCGGGTAACTCAACCATATATACCCTGGACTGTCCCAAAGAAAAGAAGCACGGACATCCCTGGTTAGGGCGGGATATTCGACGCCTACTAAGACAAAAGAAGAAATGCTGGGATGTTGCCATCCACCTTGGCACAGCAGGTACGATGGAACACTACAGATCGATAAGAAACGAGTGTATAACTAAAATTCGGGAAGCGCAAAGAAAATATGAAATGCAGCTGGCAGAATCTGCACTCAAGCAGCCCAAGAGGATATTCTCGTACATAAACTACAGAACAAGGATTCATCACTGGATTCCCAACCTAATTAAAGTAGGAAGTGAATCTGAAATGATAGAGGAAGATCAGGAAAAAGCTGAGGTTATGGCTGACTACTTTGGGGCAGTTTTCACTCAGGAACCTCCTCTAGAGAAAGAACCAGACCCAATTACAGATGGTGTACTGACTTGAGTGTCTAGATTCTACTTTTATTTAAGTAGATTTGCAGTTCATAAGGATGCCGCATTAGTGGATGAGAGTTCAACGAATAGCTGAAGCTCTTTACAGTCTAGTAACAAGGTTATTAGCCTTTTGAATTTTGTAAAATTGTAATGACTCACATTTATCAGGAGAACTTGACTGGTTTAATAAAAACAATTATTATTATAACCAACTGTACCAGTGTTTGTTTTAATGTGCTTTTGTTTGACTGTGCTAATGACAGCTATTTTGTGCTTCCATTCTTATACTGACACTTCGATTGTAACTTCGCGCGAATTCGGTTACGTTCTGTAACCAAGCTTGTATCCTGGCACGATCTCGGTATCCTTTCGATGCCACGAGATCGCCAGCAAATAAACATCGACTTGGTCCATTAATTGCCTTCTGATATTTGGCTTCTCGGAGATTTTATGGAGTCATTTGGAACGAGCTTCTTACGCCTTCTGATCTATTTGGCACATGTTTCTTGGTAGCGGTGTTCATAGTTAATCTCAATTCGACGCCACGCTACAATTGGTGACCCGTATTTTGGAACACGCCTCTGCTTCTGGTCAAATCTTCCAAAGAAGCCAATTCGGTGAGTCTATGATTTATCTATCCACGTCTGTCGTATATTTTCATATTTAATATATAATATACTCGACATGACGGATAACGATAAGAATAGTATTAATATAATAGACTCACATGTATGTGTACCGAATCCTTGTTACTTTTTTTCGCGTGACGATGAATTCCACGCTTTATTCAAGAAAGGAACCTGGTTCTAAGTAATTCACGTAAACTGATTGGATCCGGAATATATGTCCGTGAGGACCTCAGCCTAGCTGATCGTATTAAGAGAAGAGCTGCAGAAGCGGAAATAAACGAGCGTCGCCGAAACGGTGAAAGAAACCTCGTTCTTAAGGGTTTTCAGATTGTAAAAGTTCGGAGCAAAACGATCCCCAAGCCACTCTGGGTGGCAAGGAAAGCTCTCCACAGACTTAAAAGTGTGCTACACAAATGCTCGCAGTCTACTAAATAAAATGGCGGAGCTGAAGTCAGTGGTGGATAAA